>NC_056746.1:630951570-631184070 GCF_019279795.1 Protopterus annectens
GGAGACAGCAGTCTCGGTACAAATGTTCTTGAGAGCACTGGGCTACGTGTCATCCTCAGATCTTAGAGTCCGGGAAAGGTTGAATTTGTGGAAGATCCTGGCTGCCACTGATTCAGTCTGAAAGTATTGGAAGCCTGTGGGAGCAGCACGATCACCTAATAAACAAGACACTTAACTTGCTTCTTTCCATCAAAGAATAATTCAAATTGTGGTCCCAGCAAGTGCTAAAGTGTTAAGGAACAACTCTGCAGTCTAAAGAGAGCTTTCAAACCCTGACCCCAAATGCTTTGGAGGCTTATTAAGAGCATCTTATGAGTCAAGGCAACTGAAATTCCTCCATGACTAAAAGACATAGTCTTGTAGAAAAGAAAACCTGATTTCTCACCAAGAGGACTTTAAAAGACACTTGCAGCAAGAATGCTGAATATGGACACCGACATCACCATGATGAAGTGGTATATAAACATGAAAAGTGGGACCTCTTTTTACCATTTATGTAGGTTAATGATGATAGCTTGTGAAACAGCTTCTTGCTCAGGCCTTCATCTTCGTGCATCTTGCATCCCTTCTGAACTCATTACAGCAGTATACTAGCTGAGCAGATCCAAGGCCACCAGCCACAAATGGAGACTGGATACTAAACTCTTCCTGAACCTTTTTATAGTATGGAGGAATAGAAATAGATTTGCATACCTAAACAGAGGTCTACCAGATAAGTAGGTTTTGTACCAGTTAATCATGTAAGGGAGGTTTGAGCTGTAAATGTTTTTCTTTTCATTCCTGGAGGTGGAGGTCTTTTTGCCTTTGTATACTTTCCCCTAATTCCAAAAGTAGAGGAGAAGCTAAGAATGGCAAGATCAAGCGTCATGCTGGCATCCTCCCTATGGCTAAAGCAGCTACTATTCTCCTTGCTAATCCAGATGACCAGACATTTGAGACTCAAACCTGCATGCTGTTGACCTAAGAAGCAAAGTCATTGGAATATAGCATCCTCAAGAGCCTGAATTTAGTAGCATGTATGGTCTTAGCCTAATCCCCTTGAGGGCTAATTTCTCAGAGGAGGTGTTGCACATCTTCCAAAGGCAAAAAGGCCTAACACAGTATTGTACCTCTCAAAGTAGATCATCTCGTCATGGTGGGAATCCAGGGGCATCCTTCCCACTAAAGCCACAAAGACAGATGTTTTGAAGAACTTGGCAGTGTTGTTTGGTATCAGCAATGCCATGTGCATCATTTTAAGTGCATCTATCTTCTTCTTGGTGCATTCTTCAGTGAATCTTTGTCTCAAAGGAATCCTACACTTAAAAAGTTCCTGAAAGAACACATAAACTATAAGGATATGAGGGCTTTTCTGCAAGCTCTTTAGATATTTGCCCACGTTTGGAGATGTGGGCCACTCTACATGTATAGAGATAACACCACAGTCATCTGGTATATAAACAAACGGGGGTACCAGGTCTTACCAACTTTGTAATTTAGCACAGGAGGC
The DNA here is from genome assembly GCF_019279795.1 of Protopterus annectens. Classification (NCBI taxonomy): domain Eukaryota; kingdom Metazoa; phylum Chordata; order Ceratodontiformes; family Protopteridae; genus Protopterus; species Protopterus annectens. The sequence continues at coordinate 630,953,060 of NC_056746.1, forward strand.
ATGGAAATTGGCAACACAATTGAACATCACAATCACAGCCACATACATCTCCACTCAGGACAGTGTGCTAGCAGACTGCTTAAGTTTTATTTATTTATTTATTTGTTTTACATTTTTTTACCGGGAAAGTCCGACTGGGCAGTACCCATTTTCAGTGGAGGCCTGGGGAGAAAAGCTCCACATAGTAAAAAAAAAAATACATGCAATAAAAGTTTGTTGACAAGGAAATACAATTATATAATGATACATAAAATAGCTTACCTATCCCATCACATAAAGCTCCACGTAGTAGGAAAATACATGCATTAAAAGTTTGTTGACAAGATAAAAATAAAAAAATTATAAGGATACAAGACAAAATATGAAGATATAATATAATGGCTAGTAGTGAGGTCAAATTGACTGAGTTTTGTTAGGCAAATAGTGATAGAGGTGTAATAACATTTTAGGGCTAGAATAGCACCGTGATGATCAAAATTAGGACAGCTTCAGTTAGAGTGAATTAATACAGTAGGTTTTCTGACCATGAGTGTTTACAGGTAGCTAAAAGAGTATAGGATTCAGTACATATGTAAAGATGGCTAATATGAGTATAGGGCTCAGAGAAATTATTCCATGGAAAGCATTAGAAGTTGATATTTCTGTAGCTAAAGCTTAAAAAATAGGAGGAAGAGAAGTGAATAATCATGGTTAGCCTGGAGTATTACATGAACTGAGATGCGTATCAGTGAGATAATTTTTTGAATTGTGTTGGACTGGTGTTGGCTGTAATGGTGTAAGGTAGCAAATTCCAGGCGTTAGCTACGTGGAATGAGTACAGAGTCTCCAGCATTATTTGCTGTTTTCATAACCTGTAATGCTTTATTCGCAGAGCGAAGTGAACGTTGGCTGGAATATGGATGAAGTATATCCAGGAGAGCAGGAGTTTTGTCAGGGTGATAAGAGTAGTTTGTGGACCATGGTGAGTTGCATGTAAGCAAGTAGTTGAGGTAATTCTAGTCAGGAGAGTTTTCTAAAATTAAGGCAGTGGTTGTTCTGTATGGAAATCCTACAACAAATTTCACTGTTTTGATATAGTTGCTCCCTGGAGGACCCCCATGAGTGGACCTTGAACAGAGGGGTCTTCCACAAGATCACACTTTAGTGTGGTACTCCTCAAATAGATCTCTTGGCTCACTAAGCAACCATCAGCTCCACTAGTACTGCACCAGGGATCCTTGTCTCACAGCCTGGAGGACAGATGCCTTCTCTTTCTAGTGGACAGGGAAGTTCTATGCCTTCCCTCCTCTAACTGTTCTTCCAAAAGTTCTTCTCAAAGCACAAAAGGAAACATCCAAACTCCTTTTACTGACTCCATTTTGGCTGAGGCAACATTAGTTTCCCCTGCTATTTCATCTGGCAAAAGGAAATTATTGGAGGATTCCTCAACAGCCAGACCTGATCACTAAGCAAAAAGGATTGTTGTTCCACCCAAATCTACTTGTACCGCAGCCTAACCCTATGGATGATAGTATTTTAATCCCTCAAAGACATCTGTTCTCTGAGGTGGGATAAGTCCAACAACGGGCTATGAGATCTACTACAAGACAATCTTACACAGCTAAGTAGAAAAGATTTTCTTTCTGGTTCTGTAAACACAGGATTTACTCTTAACACAGGTTCCTATAGTACTGCAGTACCTCTGTGAGCTTTTTCAGTCAGGCTTAGTGTGCTCACCCATAAAAGCTCGTTTGTCTGCTGCCAGTGTCTGCTTCCACTTGTGACTAGGCTGGAGGTCATGCTTTTCCTCGGGGGAATTCTGCATCTAAATCTCCCCAAGGAAACCCATCTCTCCTCCTTGGGATCTTAATTTCTTGCTAGAGAGGTTTAATCTGCCTCCCTTTGAGCCAACTTATTCTGCTTCTCTGAAATTCTGTACTTGGAAAACCATCCTGCTATTTGACCTCACCTTTTCTAGGAGAGTTTCTGAGCTACAAACACTCACAGTGTGAAGGTTAACTCTTCCTTTAGTTTGAGCTCATCTTATCAGTGACATCTTGACAGTTTGTCTTGGAAAACCTTATTTTTTGTGGCTATTATCTGTGTTAGGATGATATCTTAAGCTGCAGACCCCAGCATATAAAGAATGATATAGTGTCGTTCACAAAGCTCAATTGTGCTTTAGAACTTCTCTCTCTTTAATGCCAAATGTGGTATGTGAACTAGCAGTTAACCAGAGTACCAAGCTGACATTTTTTATTCTAACTCAAAAACAGTAGGGAAGGGATGTTAAATTTTCAAAATGCCTAAAGGCAGTTGAGATTTTTACTAGCAAGAGCTATATCATTTGGGTAGTCTGAACATTTGTTTGTTGTATTTATGCTATGCAAACAGAGCAGACCTGTCTCAAAAATAATGTTATTCATTTATTTATTAATTTTTCTACACTTTGTTGATTGGGTTAATCCCACTAGGCCAGCACCCTCTTTTCAGGAGAGACCTGTGGTGGTATTCATACTGACTGTGGAAAATTTGGGCAGGACATCAAGTGACTTCCCTCCTATTTTTGTTAAATGTCATGGTATAATTTATATCCGTTGGTGCTACATCAGCTGGAGCTCCAATTTAATGTCTGATTGAAGGACAGCACACTTAAAAGTTCAGCACTCCCCTTATACTGCACTACAATGTCTGTTAATCGAAGCACCTAGGGTGAAAAGGGAACTCTCACAGCCTTCTGTTCTGCCAACATGATAGTCTGGTGCCCTGCCTGTTGAGCCATTGACATCGATTCTTGTCTACTAGTGTATTGTTTCACATTTTCTTATTAGATCAATGGGAAGCAGCTGGGGTGGCCATTTGGAGCTTACTCTACAGAAGTGACAGCAACTTTCTTTTAAGGTTTAAACAGCTCTTAGTATCTTTGGGGCCAAATGAATTACACTACACGCTTCACTATACAAGACCATCCTCCAGTCAAGAAGCAGGGTAGGATTTGTCTTAAGACATCTGTAGAGTTTGTTGTCATCTCTACCCCTCTGTTGGGCTGTTACAGTTTTACTACCCTTCTGCATTAGGCGTCAAGAAATTAGCCTGGCTGCCACTGACACAGTCTGAAAGTACTGGAAACATAATAACCATAGTCAAGTTTGTCATAGAATGAAAAGGGACAAATGTGGTAACCAGGAAAGCAGCTTAATATAGCTGGATGACCCATTGATGTAGATCACAATAATTGTAAAGTCATACTGAAGTAATGATTACATGATGTTGAGATGTTTAAGGAGTGTAAATGTGAACATTTAAGTTCACTTTTCTTGCTGTATAGAGTGTGTTTTTGTCATACGGAATATCTGTGTTTATTAGTATGGAACAGACAAACACCGGCCAGGTTAAGAGAATTACCATTGAATTTATCTTTTGGAAAGGATGAGATGGATTATACAACTTTTTGTAAGCAAGGAGACTGTGCTTGTTCCATGGAAGTGGATGATGAATGTGAGGAATGAGATAATCATAATAGAAAAGAGAATTGTGTGTTTTATGCAGCGTGGTTGGTGCAAGATATTTTGAAAAGATGGAATAGTTTTATGAGTGTAATTGTACCCGTTGATATACAGCTATAACTGTGATGAGAGAAAATATATAATGGCTGTGGTAAATATGGATGTAAAGTCTTCTGTATGTATGCTAGTAATGTACAGATGGATTGCATATCATCTCTGATGGGGCATAATTGGAATATTTGCTTATTCATTTAATGGGCATAAAAAAAAGCAATACGAGTGTACGCTATAGATATTGCCATTTCCATCGGGGAAAATTAACATAAAAGAGTAATGTATTTATTTATGTGTTAACTGTCATAACTTTCCATTACAGTCCAACATCCAACCCCACCATCTTTAGAGACTATTCCAGGGCAAGTCTCATTGTCTTCAATGAGGACTTGAGACAATTTCACAGTCAGCAGCCCTCGGTGACTTTATAGCACATAGTGCCACATTGTACCTAAAGTCTGTGCTCCCATCACAACTCTTGTATAGGCTTGTGTCCTTATTCATCTCAAATACAATGCAAAGTTTATAAACAAACCCCAGTGGTGGAACTCTGCTGTAAAAAGATTCTCTTAGCCCTAAAGAATAGGAAAAAAGATCACTGATTTAAAATAAAACTTGAAAGGGCTAACAGAGAACTCAGGAGCAAGGGCAAATCCAGTAGAACTAAAACTTACTGTGTCAGCAAAGGATAAGTACAAGACATCAGTTATGCAGCATTGCACCAAAGTTATCTCTAATGGCACCACTCACATTGAGGATGGAGTTATCTTTTCAGATAAATTCAGTTCCATTGTTTCCACCGTGTCACTTTGAGTTCCCAGTACAACATGTACACTCCATGCTTCTTCAGTAACTACCTCTGAACAGATATCAGATGTGATCTGTAGGGTTTAGGCAACATAGCAGCCTGTTTTTTGGCTAGTAGTTAGTCTCTCCTATCAGACCTCCACCTTAAACTTTTCAACCATGACATCCAGTAGATACTTGCCAGAAGCCTAGAAAACTGCTGCAATGCTTTCCCTGCACAATAGAGAGGCCCCAACATGAGCAGTGGCAGATGTTCATCGTGTTACACTGCTGTAGTCATTACACTTGCTTTATCCTGCTGTCAGGAGGTTCCCCAGTCGGCCTGAGTTCCAAAGTCTTGGTCCGGCGTCGATTGCTGTCGCCTCCTCCCTGACTTCAGTGCGACAGGGGTATATAAGATGCAGCCGACACCATTTTCTTCCGTCATTCTTGCCCGCGCGATGCCCAAAGCAAAAGCAGTTTGCAAGTGGCGGTTGGCCGACTCCTGAGATTTTCATTCCGAATCCAGAACCGTTGGGGAAACTTTTTCTTGCCTCAGACCTATGTCATTAAAAGTTAATAACTGTATTTCTTGTGGGAAGCAAATACCTCATAAGGATTTCCACTCCCACTCCTATTGTATTCCATGCCTAGGCCCAGACCACGACGTCACTGGTTGTCGGTTTTGTGCTAGGTTTAACAAGCGCACTATTAAACGTCGGTTTGATTTTGCCCAACATTATTTTGGCAGAAAATTCAGTTACACCATGCCGTCGGAACTTCCGATGACCGGAATACATAAAAAGCGCAGAGACAAGGACAGGCATCCGAGGCCCAAAACTGACGACGAGGCCTCTTCTAGGCTGGTCGCCGGTCCTCCGGTTTTCAGCGAGGTGCCTACGCAGCCCCTGACTACCGCTTCCACAGAATCACAGACCACCTCCAACTCCCACGTGGAGCAGGCTGGGCCTTCTGAAGCTCTAGGTTTTCAGCCCACCGAAACTAACCCTTCAGAGGGAACCGAAGTAGCTGAGCAATCCACTGCTTCAGAGGGTGTTTTCAGACCTACCCAGTTAACCATTAAACCCTCTGCTAAGTCTAAGGCCCCCTTAAAAACAAAGAAACAGATGCAGCATTCTCCAGGACAGGCTTCCATGCCTAAGAAACAAATGCTCAAAACGGCCGAAGACCTAATCACCCTGATCAGGGGTCCCACCCCCCTCCTGATAAAAGGCCCAGACAGGATGCAGACTATGAATCCTCCGACCAGGTGTCCATTTCTTCAGATTCATCCTCAGACCTAGGATATTCTTTATCCCCTTATGAGGACTCTGATGCTGAGGAATCAATTCCATCAGCCTCTCCGCCTGAGGACTACTCCTTTGGGGAGACTTTACATACCGTGAGGGAGCATTTCCATTGGGAAGGCCAGGATTACTCAGAATCCAAGAAAAGGCTCAGAGACTTCCTTTTACTGCCTGAACACAGACCCCTTGCTATTCCGCCAGTGTTAGATATTGTGGATGATGTGTACACTGAATCCAGCTTAAACACTGACTCCTTACCTCCAGACCCAGTTAAACCTGATAGATATTACAGAATCCCTGGCTCTCACAAATTTCTGTATAAAAGCCCTGTTGCTGACCCTGAAACTATTTCTCAGGGACCCAAAGGGATTAAGGCCTCATCAGCAAAAAACCCAGTTCCCTCTGACAGAGATTCCAGAGCATTAGACAGATGGAGAAAGAAAGTATGTACGTCTGCAACTTTAGCAATGAGAGCCTTAAATTGCCAGTTTCACATGGTAAAATGTCAGCAATTTTTGATGTCTCAGTTGAAACAAAAGATGATTCCAGATTCAGATCCTTCTAGTTTTAAAGAAATGCAGGATTTATTGCATGCAGCTGAACAAGTGGGAAAACATACTTTGCGATGTGGATTTGATTCCTAAGAGGCGTCCTGTAGAGCAGCAGTTACAGGCTCTGTCATTAGAAGGCATGCTTGGTTAAAAGAACATAAGTTACCGGATCATGTTAAGGCAAAATTATTAGATGCACCTTTGCAGCGGGATGTTTTGTTTGGAGTTAAGGCAGAGGAGGTATTAAATAAGATGGAGGATAAGGCAAAATCTATGCAAATGGTGAAGGATTTCTTACAGGTTCAGCCTCCTCGTTTTAGCAGAAATTGGCCAACAAAGAATTGGTCCTTTCCAGTCACAGACAGACCTCAAAGGGGCAGATACAGACGTCCAAGAGGTAGAGGTCAAGCGCAAGGCCATTACAGGCCTCGACAATGGGGTACATCAGGCCAGAAAGAAGGGGAAGACAGGCCACAACCTTATAAAAAGCAGCCTCAATGACTTCCCACTACAGCTGCCAACCAGCTCTCTCTTGGCAGCCCCCTTAGGAGGAAAACTGGCACTTTTCTATCACAATTGGCATTGCATCACCAAAGACAAATGGGTTCTCAACATTGTATCTCAAGGTTACAGGTTCCACTTTCACACTCTGCCAAGGTTAAAAGGAATGCCAATTCTGTCACCAAATCAATGGGCAGAGGCTCAAAAACAAATTACAGCACTCATGGTCATGAGAGCTATTCAAAAGGTACCACCACAGGAGCAAGGACAAGGATTTTACTCAAGACTTTTTCTGGTTCCCAGAAAGGACAAAGCCTGGAGACCCATTCTGGATCTTTCTTCTCTAAACACTTACCTGGATGTTCCGAAATTCAAGTTTTTGACACTACAGCAGCCTCTTCCCATGCTGGGCAAGAAAGCTTGGCTTGTGACTTTGGAACTCAAGGAGGCATACCTGCATGTCCCTATCAGACAAAACTGCAGAAGATACCTCAGATTTCTAGCTGGTTCAATGCACTATCAATTCTCTGCACTGCCCTTTGGCTTATCTACTGCGCCCAGGGTCTTCACAAAGTGCCTGGCACCAGTAATTGCATTTTGCAGGCAAAAAGGAATTCAGATTTATCCATACCTGGACGACTGCCTGATTCAAGCAGAGAGCAAGGACATTCTTATAAAGCATCTGGCGTTCATAAAAAAGTTAAGTTGCCTGGGGTACACAGTAAACGAAAAGAAATCAAAACTAGTGCCCTCACAACAGATAATATTCCTGGGTGCCAGCTTGAACACAGTGGCCCAGATGGCTTATCTCACGCCAGACAAGCAAGGACAACTGACTCAATACTTTCAGTTGATGGCAACAAAGACCCAACTCCCTGCAAGAAAAATTCTGCAGGCCTTGGGCTACATGGCATCTTGCATACTACTAATTCCATATGCCAGACTGCATATGAGGAAGCTACAATGGTACCGAAAGAGTGTATGGTCTCAACACTGTCAAAGTTTGGAAACAGTTATGCCACTAATTCCTTGCCTTCAACAGGAGTTTTGATGGTGGGCTCAAGCTTGTCACCTCAACAAGGGACAGCCTTTTACTCAACCCGCAGCCAGGCAAACACTGACAGCAGATGCATCGGATTACGCCTGGGGTGCACACATGGCAGGAAAATGTATTCAGGGTGAGTGGCCCACAGAGCAAAGGCATCTTCACATCAATCAAAAAGAGATGCAAGCTGTACAAAATGCACTTATAGCTTTCAAGGACCTGCTACATCCAGGACAACTACTACTAAAGACAGACAACACCACAGTTACGTGGTACATAAACAAGCAAGGGGGCACACACTCCTACCACCTCTGCAGACAAGCCATGACCTTGTGGAACACAGCTCTAAACTACCAAGTTCATCTTCAAGCACAATTTCTGCCAGGAGGGAAAAACACACTGGCAGACGACCTAAGCAGAAACATCATGGATCCTCATGAATGGGAATTGAATCCACAAATATTCAGAATGATAACACAAAAATGGTGGAGCCGGGACATAGATCTGTTTGCATCCCCAATGAACTGCCAGCTACAGAAATTCTGCACAAGGAGTTACCATCCACAAGCATGGAAAGTGGATGCCCTCTCATTCAGCAAGTATACGCTTTCCCTCCTTTATCTGTCCTTCCAAAGGTACTCATAAAAGTCAGGCAAGAAGAGCCAAAGATGATCCTGATTGCACCAGACTGGCCACGCCAGCACTGGTACCCAATCTTGAAGAACTTAGCACAAGAACCACCCTGGATTTTGCCTCAAATCCCACATTTGCTGACACAGCACAACAATCATATACTTCACAGCCAGCTAAAGACCTTAAACCTAGCTGCATGGAAAATTCCTTAGTCAAGCAAGCAATGCCTCTCTCCAAAGCTGTTATGTATGTCATTCTGGAGGCCAGAAGACCTAGCACCAGGAAAGCCTACTCGGATAAATGGAAGAGATTCTGTGCCTGGAACCAGGTGCACAGCCTTGACCCTCTTGTCCCAAACATTCCTCAGATACTTCAATATTTAACTGAGATGCTGGACAAGGGCCTCTCCTTCTCATCCATCAAGATCCACGCCTCAGCCATTTCTGCTCATTACAACACAGATCCACCAATTTTTTCTAATCCTTTGCTCAAACAGTACCTCAGAGGGGCTAAAAACATAAGACCGCCCCGTAGAGCACCTACCCCAACTTGGGACCTCAACTTTGTTTTGGAAAAATTAACTTTACCTCCTTTTGACCCAGCTAACAGCAGAATTAAAATACATCTCTTGGAAAACTGCTCTGCTACATAACATCAGCACGAAGAGTTTCAGAATTACAGGCACTAATGGCAGTGGAACCTTTCCTCATTTTCCACCAGGACAGGGTGTCTTTAAGAACTAACCCTACATTTATGCCAAAGGTGGTATCAAGTGTGGCTCTAAACCAAACTATTAATTTGCCAACTTTCTATCCGAAACCACAGAACAAAGGGGAGAGACTACTACATACTTTGGACATTCACAGGCAGTTACGCTTCTACTTGGACAAAACCAAAGCTTTCAGAAAAACTGAGCAATTATTGGTAGCAAATGCTGCAGGAGCACAGGGAAAAGCCATTTCAAAACAAACTATCTCAAAATGGATAGGACATTGTATATGTTTCTGCTATACTCACCATGGGAAACCTGTACCTAGCAGCATTAGATCTCACTCCACCAGGGCAACAGCCACTTCAACTGCCTACCTCAGAGGAGTACCTACCAAGGAGATTTTGGAAGCAGCAACATGGAGTTCTGTGCATACCTTCACCAAGCATTACCATTTGCCTTTATACTCCAAATCCAGAACTGGCTTTGCCACTGCTGTGCTGCAGGGCCTTATAGCCACCCCTAATGCCTTATAGAACCAGCCTCCCTACTACCTCAGCTTTGGGATTCTACCCAAGTGTAATGACTGCAGCAGTGTAACACGATGAACATAGTACAGTTTTGTACCTACCATAAATGTAGATGTTCGAGTGTAAACACTGCTGCAGTCCAGGTTACCCTCCCTCCTTCCCCTCTTACTTGCTGGTACATCCCTATGCCTTCTACCCTTTACTACCTATGGGGAGTATTTGCTGGTAACTGAAAGTTGTTGTTTGCTTTTCTTATGTATGTTTTATTAGCAATTTGAATTGCCTACCTATTTGGGGGCACCTGACATCTGGGGCAAGAAAAACTGAAGAAAATGGCATCAGCTGCATCTTATATACCCCTGTCGCACTGACGCCAGGGAGGAGGCGACAGCAACTGATGCCGCACCAAGACTTTGGAACTCAGGACGACTGGGGAACCGCCTGACGGCAGGATAACCTAAGTGTAATGACTGCAGCAGTGTTTACACTCAAACATCTACATTTATGGTAGGTACAAAACTGTATTTACAGACCTATCAGACTCACCAGCATAGTTTGCAAGGTTAATCATTGTGGACCATGTGGTGTCTACAATTCCAGATGCAAACCAATTTGGATTTCTGAAAGGTAGGTCATGCCTGCCGAATGTAGGTGATTTCTTTTAAAAATAGTTACTAAAAGACTGGGTGGAGGGTTAACTATGCATGCAGCTTAAGCAAAGCAAACACCTCAGCAGGGTAAAGTGCCTTGGTAAAACGAAAAAGCAGAGCAGTAGAGCAATTCCAAGGCACACCAATAGCCAATAATCCAAAGCTTCCAAATGAAAAAAGACCTTTATTGCAGCAGAACTTCTCCACACAGTAAGCGCTTTCACGTTGTATAAACGCTTCTTCAGACTTCAATAAAATGCATTGAAATTCTAGCCTTTATATACTCTGCTTACCAAAGACTTAACCAATTAATCAATTAAACAATGTTTTGCATTCTTAAAGTGCAAGTGCTCACTACAAACAAATACATAAAAAATGCATAAAAAGTACATCAGAAAAATACTTAAAAGATGCTTAAAAACTAAGAAGACATCATAGGTGTCACATGCATTTAAAAATTATACTAAATATTCCATGTAACACATTTAATCATTTAATGCTTAAAAGCCTTGGCTACTAAAAATGGTTTTAAAGTAAATTTTTCATTTAATCCATATTTATGTGCCTGTAATCTGAGGATCCATCTGTTCTCAACTTCCTCAGTACGATTTTTTATATTCCCTAACCTACTAGTGCTTTTTACTAATTCTAAAACTTTAAATCTAAAATGATGTAAAGACCCTTTCTCCATAATATGTCTTGCTAAAGCATTGGTAGTATCTTCTTTACTGACCGCATATATATGCTCCCTTATACGCTCCTAATGAGTGCGATTTGTTTTTCCTACATAATATTTCTGACAGAATTGACACTGTGCTAAGTAGACAAGATTTTTAGATCTACAATCAGCATAGCTCCTAAAAGTATAAATTCTTCCAGTGTGTGGGTGGGTGAAGGCATTATCCTCTGCTATGAATCTGCACTGATTGCAGGTCCTGCAGGGAAATGTTCCTACTCTCTGTGACCTTAGATGTCCTATGTCTGTTTTTTCATAGCATAGAAGTCTCTTTAGAGATTTCATGTTCCTATATGCTATATTGGGTGTCTCTTCCACTAAAGTCTTGATTCTATCGTCCATCACTAAAATTTTCCAGTTATTTTCTATAATCCTTCTGATCTGGCCATTTCTGTTAGTATATGGTATAATAAGCCTATTTTTCACGGCAGATGACTTTTTCATGTCCATAATATTAACTTCTGTCTTGTTATAGTAGAATGGTTTACCCCTATCTGATCTCAATTTATCACTTGTAGCTATGGTGTCATGTACCACTTTCTTGTTATATCCTCTGGATGTAAAATCTCTTTCTAAGATATCTTTCTGATTTATAAAAGCTGACTCATTGGTAGTTAGCTTGGATGCCCTGAGTGTTTGATTCTTAACTATATTCGAATAGATATGTTTAGGGTGCATACTACTACGATGAAGGAAATTATTCCTCCAACAAGTTTTCCTGAACATTTCAGTATTGATACCATTTGGTCCCTTCGTCAACTGTACATCAAGAAATTGTATTACTTCACATGAGTGAGTACTTTGAAACTCTAAAAAATCATTCTACTATAACAAGACAGAAGCTAATATTATGGACATGAAAAAGTCATCTGCCGTGAAAAATAGGCTTATTATACCATATACTAACAGAAATGGCCAGATCAGAAGGATTATAGAAAATAACTGGAAAATTTTAGTGATGGACGATAGAATCAAGACTTGAGTGGAAGAGACACCCAATATAGCATATAGGAACATGAAATCTCTAAAGAGACTTCTATGCTATGAAAAAACAGACATAGGACATCTAAGGTCACAGAGAGTAGGAACATTTCCCTGCAGGACCTGCAATCAGTGCAGATTCATACCAGAGGATAATGCCTTCACCCACCTACACACTGGAAGAATTTATACTTTTAGGAGCTATGCTGATTGTAGATCTAAAAATCTTGTCTACTTAGCACAGTGTCAATTCTGTCAGAAATATTATGTAGGAAAAACAAATCGCACCTTGCGTGAGCGTATAAGGGAGCATATATATGCGGTCAGTAAAGAAGATACTACCAATGCTTTAGCAAGACATATTATGGAGAAAGGGTCTTTACATCATTTTAGATTTAAAGTTTTAGAATTAATAAAAAGCACTAGTAGGTTAGGGAATATAAAAAAATCGTACTGAGGAAGTTGAGAACAGATGGATCCTCAGATTACAGGCACATAAATATGGATTAAATAAAAAATTACTTTAAAACCATTTTTAGTAGCCAAGGCTTTTAAGCATTAAATGATTAAATGTGTTACATGGAATATTTAGTATAATTTTTAAATGCATGACACCTATGATGTCTTCTTAGTTTTTAAGCATCTTTTAAGTATTTTTCTGATGTACTTTTTATGCATTTTTTATGTATTTGTTTGTAGTGAGCACTTGCACTTTAAGAATTCAAAACATTGTTTAATTGATTAATTGGTTAAGTCTTTGGTAACCATAGTATATAAAGGCTAGAATTTCAATGCATTTTATTGAAGTCTGAAGAAGAGTTTATACAACGTGAAAGCGCTTACTGTGTGGAGAAGTTCTGCTGCAATAAAGGTCTTTTTTCATTTGGAAGCTTTGGATTATTGGCTATTGGTATGCATGCAGCTTACCTGAATTTAGCTAAAGGTTTTTGACACTGCGCCTTTCTCTGGTGTCATAGGCAAAACCTGTCACTGTCAGTGTAAAATCTTGCGTATCTCATTGGATTTCCAGCTGGCTCACTGATAGATATCTCACAGAATTAATGGCACACTATTCTGTAAGAGACTTGTTTATTAGTAGTTTATGACAAGGGTCTCTTTTGCATTTATCTCTGTTTGACTTCTACTTCTCTAATGCCAAATCTGACAGTAAAGGCATGTGGTTGACCAAAATTTCAAATGACTGCAAGCTTGGAGTTATCAAGTCCCTTGAAAACACATAGAGCCTTTTAGAGGACCTAACTTGGACAAGATCATGGTGTCAGGATCACAATGCAATGTAAAGCTGAAGTAAAAAAAGTAGCATCATATAGTATGGGAAACGGGTAATATCATACATCTCCCATATCAGTGACATCTCTCCTAAAATATACACAGTTTTTAGAAACCTAGGCACCGTAATGTATAATAAACTCTCCTTTGACCACTGCATGTCCTTTCTCAGTAGGAAAGTTTTATACCCAACCAAACTGATTACCAACAGCATCTCCTCTAGGTCCTAAGAGATTGTCATTCTCTTCCAATAATCCCTCATCAGGCAAATGCAGAATACAATTTCCTCTTTGATGTGCATCTATCAAAACAACTTGAAAATCCCAGAGGGTTCACATGAAAAACAAAAAAAAAATCTGTTATAAAATCCCCTAAATTACTCAGAATATCAAATTTCCCTTTCTCTCTTCTCTGTCTCCTGCACAATAATCTATGGGTCGGTCTGCAGAGATGTAAATGGGCCGTTCCTGTGTAATCTACTGCTTATCTGTAAAAGTGTCACTAGCAAAAGTAGAACGTCAAGAGACCTACGTTTCTACTGCAATATAAATAGGACTTGTTGGCATGTAGAATATATCTCCCTAAAAATCCTCTAACTCTGGAACAAACTTTTGATTTTTGAACAAAACATGTCCCTTGCCATCTTCAAATCTAGCTTTGTTGAATTGATGGGAAACAGCAGATTTATCCATGGCTTAACCTCTGTCGATTAACTAGTGTTCGTCAGTGGGATTGCAATGGCTAAGCTTGAAAAAAACTTAACTGGTTAATCACCTATGAAGAACCTATGAACCTTTTAGTCCAAGAATGTTGAAGAATTTCACAAAAATACAACTGGACTGATTAAATAATTCTGCTAAATAATGGTGCTCATCATGTTACACTGCTGCAGTCATCACACTTGGGGTTATCCTGCTGTCAGGTGGTCCCGCAGTCGGCCAGAGTTCCAAAGTCTTGGTCCGGCATCGGTTGCTGTCACTTCTTCCCTGATGTCAGTGCGCCAGGGGTATATAAGAGGCATCTGATGCCATTTTCTTCAGTCTTTCTTGCCGCGTGGTGCCCGAAGCAGAAGCAGTTCGCAAGTGCCGGTCGGCCGACTCCTGAGATTTTCAAATCGAATTTCAGACTGAAGTCTTCAATAAAGCTAAGTACCCCGTTGGGGAACCTTTTCTTGCCTCAGTCCAATATCAGAAAAAGTTAACAATTGCATTTCTTGTGGGAAGCAAATACCTCATAAGGACTTTCATTCTTATTGTATTCCTTGCCTAGGCTCAGACCACGACGTCACAGGTTGTCGGTTTTGTGCTAGGTTTAATAAACGAACTATTAAACGTCGGTTTGATTTTGCCCGACATTACTTTGGTAGGAAATTTAATTATACCATGCCGTCGGAGCAACCGACGACCGGAATGCATAAAAAATGCAAGGATAAGGATAGGCAGCCGAGACCCAAACCAGACTCCGAGGCCTCTGCTGGGCCAGTTGCCGGTTCTCTGGTTTTCAGTGAGGCGCCTACGTAGCCCCTGACGACCGCTGATTTAGAACCTCAGACGCCTTCCGATTCCCAAGCGGAGATTACTAGGCCTCCACAGCCTTTATCTTTAGGCCCTTCTGACTCCATGGCTGAAGGAGATTCTGATGCAGTTGAAACGCCTTCAGTTGCAGAAGGTGTCTTCAGACCGACTACACTCACTATTAAATCCTATGCAAAGCTGAAAACTCCTTTAAAAGCAAAAAAGAATGCACAGCAGTCTCCAGTACAAGGCTCCATGCCTAAGAAACAGATGCTTAAGATGGCTGAAGATTTAATTACCCTAATCAGGGGTTCCCATCCCCCTCCTGATAAAAGGCCAAGACAGGAGGAGAATTACGCTTCCTCTGACCAGGTTTCAGTTTCCTCAGATTCTTTTGAGGAACAGGAATACTCTTTTCATCCTTATGAAAGGCCAACTTTGAGAGAAAAATTGCCATAGATTCAAAAGACAATCATAAGGCCTTTTTCAGCTAAGTTAGAAACCTGGGTGGAATCTCCCAGATATGCTCAGAATTAGTCCAAAATGATACAAAAATCACTGAACCCACAGACATTGCCAACATACTGGCAGACAGGTTCACTGCAAACTTCACCCCCCTCTCCCCCCCCAAAAGGAGAGATAACTATCCCAGCGGAGTGTAGCCTCCCAGACATCTCAAATGCGCAGGTAAAAGCTGCTCTCTCTAAAGCTAAAAACACAGCATCAATGGGACCGGATGGTGTCCCCGGCTGTGTGCTACACGAACTGAATGAGGAACTAAACCCGCACATAAGGCAGCTGTTTAATCTTAGCCTTACCACAGGATACGTGCCCAAGGAGTGGCGTACGGCAACTGTGGTCCCACTCCACAAAGGCGGTGCCTCTATGGACCCTGGTAATTACCGCCTCATAAGCTTAACAAGCCTGGTCTGCAAAGCTATGGAGAGGATCATAATGGAACTCATAAACAAAGACATAGGGGACTTGCAGACATTGGACCCGACCCAGTTTGGCTTTGTCAAGGGCAGATCATGCCTTTTGAACTTGGTCAACTTCTTCGAAATAGTCACCAAGGCCATTGATGAGGGAAAGGCAGTCCATACAGCCTACCTTGACCTTGCAAAAGCTTTCGACACAATACCCCACTCAGGTATTATAGAGAAACTTACCAGCTTAAATGTAAACCCATATGTCACAAGATGGGTTGCAAACTGGCTAAAGGACAGAACCCACAGGGTTAGAGTTGCTGGCACCATGTCAGACTCCAAGCCGGTCACAAGTGGTGTCCCACAGGGCTCAGTCCTTGGCCCCCTGTTGTTCGGCATCTACTTCTCAGAAGTACAGGCAAACATAGGAGGACTATGGCTGACAAAGTTTGCAGATGACTGCAAACTGGGCGCCATAGTGGAAAGTACATCGGACACAGATATCCTTCAGAGGGGTCTCACGGAAACTGATAGCTGGTGCCAGAGCCATGGCCTGAAGTTAAATGCCAAAAAATGTATAGTCATACCCTTCGGGAAAAACAAGGTAACCCCAAGCTACCATATAGGTGGCAATCCACTATGCACAGAAGACGTTATCAGGGACCTGGGGACCCAGGTTGACAGTGGCCTTTCTTTTGACACTCACGTTGCTAAAGTAGTTAGAAAGACCTTCTACATTGCCCACCTGATCATGAAGAGATTCACATACAGATCAAGTGAGGTCATTGTTCCCCTGTACTCTTCACTTATCAGACCAATGATCGAGTACAATGCCCCATTCGGGATGTATCTCACCCGACACCTGCAGCAATTGGAGAGACCCCAAAAGTTCCTCACCAAAAGGATAAAGGGATTCCAAAATCTGTCATATGCTGCCAGACTGAAGAAACTCCAGCTGTATTCAGTCGCATACCGTCTGCTCAGAGGTGACCTGTGCCTGACATACAAGACCATGTCCAACACGGAATTAATGGACATGCTCCACCTCAAAAAATCCAAATCTACCAGATCCACTAGAGCAAGCGACTTAAACCTTAGCACGGATATAAATAAGACATGCTGGAGGGATAGATTTGTCACTCAGAGACTCCCTATGCTGTGGAATAAAATCCCGGTCCATGTGAGGCAGAGCACCTCGCTGGCTCTGTTCAAGAGAAATCTTGACCGGTGGATGGGAGATCGTAGGTTTACCCCGGGAATCATCTCTGTGTCACTGCTGGACAGAGGCACAACAAACTAATGGGCACAATATTTTTTAACATAAGGGGTGGCGTAAGCCACAAAACTTTGGGCTAGGCTTATAAATGCCTTAGGGCAGATAGCCTAGTATAAACCTATGAACCTATGAACCTATGAAGACTCTGATGCTGAAGAGTCTATCTGCATCTCCCCCAGAAGACTACTCTTTTGGGGAAACTTTACTTACCATGAGGGAACATTTCCACTGGGAAGGCCAGGATTACTCTGATTTTAAGAAAAGGCTTCGAGAGTTCCTTTTACTACCCCAGCACAGACCACTTGCTATCCCACCTGTGTTAGACATTGTGGATGATGTTTATTCAGAATCTAGTCTTAACCCAGACTCTCTACCTCCTGCACCAGCCAAACCAGACAGATACTACAGAGTCCCTGACTCACACAAATTCCTATATAAAAGCCCCGTTGCTGACCCAGAAACCATTTCCCAGGGTCCCAAAAGGGTTAAGGCCTCTATTGCTAAAAATCCTGTACCCTCTGAAAGGGATTCTAGAACACTAGGCAGATGGAGAAAGAAAGTATATACCTCAGCTACTCTAGCTATGAGGGCCTTAAATTGCCACTTTCACATGCTGAAATATCAGCAATACCCGATGTCTCAGTTAAAACAAAAAATGATCACACATACAGAGCAGCCTGATTACAAGGAAATGCGAGATTTGTTGCATGCAGCGGAACAAGTGGGAAAACATACTTTGCAATGTGGATTTGATTCATTGGAGGCTTCCTGTAGATCAGCAGTGACAGGGTCTGTCATACGTAGGCATGCTTGGTTAAAAGAACAAACTTTACCTGATCATGTTAAAGCAAAGTTATTGGATGCACCTTTACAGCAGGATGTTTTATTTGGTGTAAAAGCAGAAGAGGTTTTAAAGAAAATGGAGGATAAGGCAAAATCTATGCAGACGGTCAAGGATTTTTTACAGGTCCAACCCCCTCGTTTCAGCAGAAATTGGCCAACCAAAAACTGGTCCTTTCCAGCTTCTGACAGACCACAGAGGGGCAAATACAGACGCCCAAGAGGCAGAGGTCAGTCACAAGGCCCTTACAAGCCTCGACAATGGAGTACCACAACCCAGAAAGGGGGAGAAGACAGGTCCCAAGCTATCAGAAGACAAACACAATGACTTACCCCTCAGACTGCCAACAAATCCCTCTTGGCAGCTCCCTTGGGAGGAAAATTAGCACTGTTTGCAGACAACTGGCACATCATCACCAAAGACAATTGGGTCCCAAATATTGTTTCACAAGGATACAGATTCCACTTTCACGCTTTACCAAGGATAAAAGGAATGCCAAACCTGCCACCAAATCAATGGGCAGAGGCTCAAAAACAAATTACAGCTCTCATGGACATGAGAGCCATTCAACAGGTACCTACACAGGAGCAAGGACAAGGATTTTACTCAACTCTTTCTAGTCCCCCGAAAGGACAAAGCCTGGAGACCCATTCTGGACCTTTCAATTCTAAACACTTATCTGCAAGTACCCAAATTCAAGATGCTAACACTACAGCAACTTCTTCCCATGCTGGGCAAGAAGGCTTGGCTAGTAACGTTGGATCTCAAGGAGGCATACCTGCATGTCCCTATCAGACAAAATTGCAGAAGACACCTCCGATTTATTGCAGGTTCAACCCATTACCAATTCTCTGCACTGCCCTTTGGCTTATCTACTGCGCCCAGGGTCTTCACAAAATGCCTGGCACAAGTAATTGCATACTGCAGACAAAGAGGAATTCAAATATATCCATACCTGGATGACTGCCTTATTCAAGCAGAAAGCAAGGACATTCTTTTAAAGCATCTGGCGTTTGTCAAACACCTACTAAGTTGCCTAGGGTACACAGTAAACGAAAAGAAATCAAAACTAGTGCCCTCTCAGTACATAATATTCCTGGGTGCCAGCTTAAATACAACGCCCCAGATGGCTTATCTCACGCCAGACAAGCAAGGACAACTGACTCAATACTTCAAATTGATGTCAACAAAGACCCAGCTCCCTGCAAGAAAAATTCTGTAGGCCTTGGGATTCATGGCATCTTGCATACTACTAATACCATTTGCAAAACTGCATATGAGGAAATTACAGTGGTACCTGAAAGGCATATGGACTCAACACAGCCACAGCTTGGAAACAATAATACCACTAATTCCCTGCCTTCAACAGGAGTTTCTGTGGTGGGCTCGGGCATGTCACCTCAACAAGGGTCAGCTTTTTATCTTACCCACAGCCAGGCAAACTATAACAACAGATGCATCAGATTATGCCTGGGGAGCACACTTGGCAGGACAGTGCATTCAGGGCAAATGGTCTACAGATCAAAGGCATCTGCATATCAATCAAAAAGAGATGCTAGCTGTACAAAATGCCCTAACAGCTTTCAAGGACCTCCTACATCCAGGACAACTCCTAATAAAGACGGACAACACCACCGTAATGTGGTACATAAACAAGCAAGGGGGCACACATTCCTACCCCCTATGCAGGCAAGCAATGACCTTGTGGAACACAGCACTGACCTACCAAGTTCAACTACAAGCACAATTGCTGCCAGGAAAGAAAAACACATTGGCAGATGATCTAAGCAGAAACATCATGGATCCTCACAAGTGGAAACTAGATTCACAAGTATTCGCAATGATAACTCAAAAATGGGGGCGCCCAGACATAGATCTGTTTGCCAACCCCCAAAACTACCAACTTCGGAAATTTTGCACAAGGACATACCACCCACTAGCTTGGAAAGTGGACGTCCTCTCATTCAGTTGGAAAACATTAACAGTGTATGCCTTTCCTCCATAGGTTCATAGGTTAGTACTAAGCTAACTGCTCTTGCGAGCCATTTTAAGCCTAGCCAATTATCCCTTGAGAGACTCAAACCCTGCACCTTGCATTTGTAAGACAAACACCTTAACCATTAGGCCACTGCCTCTTCTAGCAAAGGTGCTGCTGAAAGCAAAATTAGAGAGGCCACAAATGATACTCATTGCTCCAGACTGGCCATGCCAACACTGGTATCCAATACTAAGGAACATGGCTCAAGGCCCACCATGGATTTTGCCTCATATTCCTCACCTGCTCACTCAGCAAAACAATCAGATTCTACACAGCCAGCTCAAGACTTTAAATCTGGCTGCATGGCAAATTACCTAAGCAATCAGTCAACACTTCTCTCTAAAGCTGTTATGGATGTCATTCTGGAGGCCAGGAGGCCCAGCACCAGGAAAACCTATTCAGACAAATGGAAAAGATTTTGCGCCTGGAACCATGCTAAAGGCCAAAATCCCCTTGTTCCAAATATTCCTCAGATTCTACAATATTTAACTGAGATGTTGTACAAAGGACTTTCTTTTTCATCTATTAAGATCCACGCCTCAGCTATTTTAGATCACTACAACACGGATCCTCCTATATTTTCACATCCACTACTAAGACAGTACCTCAGAGGGGCTAAGAAGATAAGACCGCCCCGGAGAGCACCAACACCAACTTGTTCTGGAAAAACTTACACTGCCACCCTTTGAACGAGCTTTTACAGCTGATTTACAGTTTCTATCATGGAAAACTGCCCTGCTGCTAGCAATAACTTCAGCACGAAGAGTCTCAGAGCTACAGGCCCTAATGGCAGTGGAGCCTTTCATCATTTTTCATCAAGACAGAGTCGCTTTACGAACTAACCCTTCCTTTATGCCAAAGGTGGTATCCAGTCTGGCCCTAAACCAAACCATTCAT
The DNA here is from genome assembly GCF_019279795.1 of Protopterus annectens. Taxonomy (NCBI): domain Eukaryota; kingdom Metazoa; phylum Chordata; order Ceratodontiformes; family Protopteridae; genus Protopterus; species Protopterus annectens. The sequence continues at coordinate 630,973,810 of NC_056746.1, forward strand.
TTGCCCGCCTTTTTCCCAAATCCCCAGAACAAAGGAGAAAGGTTCCTACACTCTTTGGATATTCACAGGCAATTACGTTACTACTTGGATAAAAATAAGGCTTTCAGAAAAATCTGACCAGCTCTTTGTATCCTATGCTGCAGGAACACAAGGAAAAGCTATTTCAAAACAGACCATTTCAAAATGGATAGGACATTGTATCCGTTTCTGCTACACACATCATGGGAAACCTGTACCTGGTGACATTAGGTTCCATTCCACCAGGGCTACAGCTACATCAACAGCCTTTCTCAGAGGGGTACCAACCAAGGATATTTTGGAGGCTGCAACTTGGAGTTCAGTGCACACCTTCACCAAGCACTATCACTTACCTCTATACTCTAAAACCAGAGCTGGCTTTGCCACTGCAGTTCTGCAGGGCCTACTAGCTTCTCCAAACCCTGTTTAGTTCCACCGTCCATCCTTAGCTTTGGAATTCAACCCAAGTGTGATGACTGCAGCAGTGTAACATGATGAACATAGTACAGTTTATACCATAAATGTAGACGTTTGAGTGTTCACACTGCTGCAGTCCAGGTTACCCTCCCTCCATCCCCTCTGACCCAGCTGAACATTTCTATACCTTTCTATCTTGTACAACATTTGTGGTGTATTTGCTTGTAACTGAAGGTATTCCTTTTATTTCCTTTACATGTTTAATTAGCAATATGTATTGCCTACCTACTTGGGGGCACCTGACATCTAGGGCAAGAAAAACTGAAGAAAATGGCGTTGGATGCCTCTTATATACCCCTGGTGCACTGATGTCAGGGAAGAAGCAACAGCAACCGACACCGGACCAAGACTTTGGAACTCGGGCCGACTGCGGGACCGCCTGACGGCAGGATAACCCCAAGTGTGATGACTGCAGCAGTGTGAACACTCGAACATCTACATTTATGGTAGGTACAAAACTGTACTTTATAAGTAAAGAATATTAGCGATGGTTATGGTAAATGTAGATGGAAGCATCTGGAATATATGTAGAAATTATGTATTTATTTATTTATTTATATTTGTTGACTGGGAGTGTCCGACTGGACGTAGGTCCATTTTCAGCGGAGGTCCGGGGAGAAAAGCTCCACAGTTAAAATAAACCGACAGTAGTTACATTGGATTACATAGCGATTAACAATTTACATAGCAATTACTTGCAACATATTTACAGATGAAGAACATAGTACATCAGTAGACAACTAGAATCTTTATCTGTGAAGTACATAACAGACATTAACAAATGTTACAAGAAGAAGTTCCTGCTGTATAATAAGTAGTGGCTTATGAGCATCTGAGCTTGCTATAATCAAGGTAGTTAGTGGAGTGGAAAGAAAGGTAGTGGTTGGATGGGGTGGGTGATATTAGAGTGGGAGTTGCAAGGGCATAGCCAGCATGTTTGTAGGTGCGCTTTTAGTAAAGTTTTGAAGTGGGTGCATGATGGTATGGAGGTAATTGTGGGTGGGAGGGGGTTCCATAATTTGGCTATGATGCAAGAGAATAGTGCTTCACCAGCAGAGTTATTGGCTTTAGTGATCTGCAAATTTTTGTTGCTGGATCTTAGTGGTCTGGTGGTGCAATAGGGTTGGAGTAGATGCTGGAGGGATGGGACATTTAGTGGATGATTTACTAGTTTGTGGGCGAGTGAGAGTTGATACCATTGAAGGAGGTGAGGGAGTTCAAGCCAGCCCAGTTCAGCAAGTGAGAGACAGTGGTGACTACGGTAGGACTTGCATGATGTGTATAAATTATTCAAAGAGGCTGTTTGACTACATTTTCTGTGGGTAGGAAAAAGAAAGGCATCAATTTGAATATATTAGTAACTGAAAGTACTTTTATACTGAAGACATTTGTCCAAGAAAACATAGTAATATGTCTAGAATGACTGGGTTGGTCACCGTATTTTATTGGAGATTATAGATTGCTAATTGAAAAAGTAGTGCTTCAGACTATTGAAACTAGGAGGATTTTTGTTTGAAATGTGACAGAATGATGTTAATATCGTTAACTATGTTCGTTAAAGGCAGTCTTATTAGGGAGCATTTTTGACCTTTAATGCTGAAAGAGCATCCTACTACTTAGTTAAAAAAAAAAAAAAAAGAATATGGCTAACCAACATAGTATTGACTGGGGTTTTTGTTGTATTGATTGGAAAGTAGTCTGTAATAGTAGGTAAGCACAATTTTAATAGTTGAGTAGTCTTAAATGTAAAATCTTATAGGTTCATAGGTTCATAGGTTTATACTAGGCTATCTGCCCGAGGGCATTTACAAGCCTAGCCATATTTTTTGTTTACTCGCCACCCCTTTAGTATGGGGAACTATACCCATTATTTTGCTGTGCCTCTGTCGAGCAGTGACACTGAGGTAATCCCTGGGGTATATCTGCGATCTCCCATCCATTGGTCAAGATTTCTCTTGAACAAGGCCTGCTCTGCCTCACATGTACGGGATTTTGTTCCACAGCATAGGGAGTCTTTGGGTAATGAATCTATCCCTCCAGCACCCCTATTAATAGCCGGGTCGAGGTTTAAGTCTCCGCCCTTGTGGCTCTGATGGATCTAGATTTTTGAGGTGAAGCATATTCATCAAATCTGGGTTTGACATGGCCTTGTATGTTAGGCAAAGGTCACCTCTGAGCAAGCGGTAAGTGACTGAATAGAGCTGGAGTTCTTTCAGTCGGGCAGCATAGGACAGATTTTGAGACCCTTTATCCTTTTGGTGAGGAACTTTTGTGGCCTCTCCAGCTGCTGCAGGTGTCGGGTCAGATACATCCCAAATGGGGCATTGTACTCAATCATTGGTCTGATGAGTGATGAGTAAAGGGAGACTATGACCTCCCTTGATCTAGATGAGAATCCCTTCATGATAAGGTGGGCAATGTAGAAAGTCTTCCTAACTACTTTAGCTACATGGGTGTCGAATGACAGACTACTATCAACCTGGGTCCCCAGGTCCCTGATAACTTCTTCTGTGCTCAGTGGATTGCCACCTATTTGGTAGCTAGGGGTAACCTTGTTTTTCCCAAAGGGTATGACTATGCATTTTTGGCATTTAACTTCAGGCCGTGGCTCTGGCACCAGTTATCCGTTTTTGTGAGACCATTCTTAAAGATATCTGTGTCAGATGTGTTTTCTAGTATGGAGATCACTTTGCAGTCATCTGCAAACTTTGTCAGCCATAACCCTCCTGTGTTTGCTTGTACGGAAAAGTAGATGCCAAACAAGAGTGGGCCCAGGACTGAGCCCTGTGGGACACCACTTGTGACAGGTTTTGAGTCTGACATGGCGCCAGCAACTCTGACCCTGTGGGTTCTGTCACTCAGCCAGTTTGCAACCCATCTTGTGATGTATGGGTTAACATTTAAGCTGATGAGTTTTTCAATGATACCCAGTGGGGTATTGTATCGCCTTAGCCAGATCGAGGTAGGCTGTATGGACTGCCTTCAATGGCTTTGGTGACTGTTTCGAAGAAGTCAACCAAGTTTAAAAGGCATGATCTGCCTTTGACAAAGCAAATTATTATGTGATTGGAATACCCTTTAAAAAGTGAGTTAGAGTTCTAACTTTGGGTATTTTTCCTTTTAGCCAGTAGTGAGGATGCTGTTATAAATTGAATGCTATATATCTTTTGCATTGTTCACAGTTGCGGTAACACTAACTTGGGACTTTTGCTGAAGAAGGACTGACATCCATCATGACTTCTGGAGTTTAGCATCCTTTGTTCTTTTGAGGAGTGGCTAGTCAGGTAGATTGTCCATGTTCTAATAGTGTAATATGTTTAAATCTCGTTATCAGACTAATGCAGAATACAAAAGTAAGTTTGGGATGTTGATTTTTTTAATAGCTGTTTGTAAATAATGGAGAAAGCATGATATTTTGGATGCAGTTGACTCATAGAAGTGAAGTATTTTTCTAGATTCAAAAAATGTTTAAACATGTCTTGGTTGCCTTGTGAAAAGGGAGCTTTATATGGGAGAATTGTACAGGTAATCCAAAATTAGGCACCAGAGACCAGCAGTTCCAACACACAAGTAATTTAATGTTCAAACACAGCAAAAGGAACACACATCCACATATAACATAAACGCTGATAAAAACACTTCCCCTTAGGTTTTCGTCTCATAGAACGTCATTAGATGGGCCCATCTGATGACGTTCTATGAGACAAAAACCTAAGGGGAAGTGTTTTTTTCAGTATTTATGTTATATGTGGATGTGTGTTCCTTTTGCTGTGTTTGAACATTAAATTACTTGTGTGTTGGAACTGCTGGTCTCTGGTGCCTAATTTTGGATTACCTGTACAATGTGATGTCACTTTTTGTTTAGTTTTCAAAGTCTCGTATGAGAGAATAGAATTATCATAGCGGCTCCTGTTACTTATAAAAACCTGCTTTAAAAGCAGGTTCTGTGTCAGTTAATATTCAGTTGTAGTTGTGTAGCAGTAGTAGTTCAGTTGTTTCCAGAGTTATTCAGTTGTCTTCCACACTAGTTGTTCCATTTGCTGAGGACAGACAACAGCCTGGAGTGTAGACATAATTCCTCCTCTTGTCTTGCAGAAGTAAGAGTATAATCTTCCCTTGCTGAGTTGTTTAGATTAGGTAGGGACAGTTAATCTTCAGATAGTCAGGGAACTACAGCTAGTTAGTTATAGGTTTTCTAAAATTAGTGTGAATACTGTCCTACAGTGTTATTTTCATATTTCCTGTGTGTGAAACTCTGTTTATTAGAATTAGTCAGTGTTTATGTTTTAAATTCTTTTATTTATTATTAAATATTTACTGTCTCTCATTGTGGCTGGTTATTCAGTGAATAGTTTTAATAGCTGGAAAGTGTTTATGCTTATTGTGATAACACCGGAGCCACTCTGAAAAGCCTTACTGTTTGGGTTACATGCTGCCATTTGTATCACTGTCTATTGTACCCAATATAATTGAACAGCACTTTTGAAGGGTATGGTGGTATCTGACTGGTGGCAGCCATTACCTTGTAATTTGTTCAAAGAAACAGCAGGTAAATATGTGCCACCAAGAGTGTGTGCATGTGTGAATATCAGACTTGCAAGTGTGTGTGTGTGTGTGTGTGTGTCCGTCCAATACCTAGAACTGGGTCTCAGTGCTCTGTAGTGGTTAGTGTGAAGACTCATTTGGGGACCTGGAGTGAAGCATATAGTCCAGTCCCAGGTTTGTAGCCTGTTCCTGGTGTACTCTTAGTGGAAATTGTGTACTTCTATCCATTCTTTTTGTGACATTCCTTTACCTGAGACAGCATTGAAGATTGAAGCTCCTTCGTTACTGCCCTGGGGTAAAGAGGGCTTATCACACCTTTTAATTTTATCCTGTTCTTCAGCCAAAACGTCTCCCTTGGTGAGAAGGAACTTCTCCACTATGCCATTTAACCACTTCACATAGTTCTCCATGTCCAACAAGTATCCATCAAATTGCCATTGTCTGTCTACAACATTTCCTGAGCTTCCTTCTAATGTTGTCAGTGTGTATGAGAGGTCAGAGAGCTATATTAGACCTACTCTATTTGCACTTACTAGGGCCCTATGATCCTTTAATATAAAGGCTTTAATGATTCTAGACGACGATTTCCATTTGTGATTGTAATATGTGAAGCCTTTTTCCTCTTCATTGATACTCTGTAAATCCTAATAGTCTAATAACCCAAATGATTTTAATAAGTATTTGGTATTCTTCTCAACTGTAGTATACTGTATCCTACTGTTTTCCCTTTCTATCTCCCCCATCTGTGAATGTCAAGTTCCAGTCTCTTTTATTAAATAATCAAATGCAAATTACATTTAAGCCAACCCTTTTTACCAGAACATAACCTATTTCCTTCAGGGGTAGTAATATTCACTTTCAGTCTTAGTTTGTAATGACAGTGTCATACAAGTTCCAAATCTGCTTATAGTTTTTGAGGATTCTTTAGTGAATGTCCTTAATTGATGGCTTGTTCCAGATATTATCCTCTCCCAGTAGTTCATTGAATGCTGCTTATGCCACTATTTCATGGTCTCTGCCCTCCTTTACTCTATGGCATTTCTGATTTCATCTGGATTAACAAATGTCCTTGAACCTTCTTGTAAGTGTTTTCTTACAGTTAATGAATATAGCATTCTGAATTTAAATCATCTGAGCTTATGTTGCTTACATTGCTGGTAGAGAGTAATTAAAGCTAGAAGAAGAAGAAAGAGATTATATAGCTGATGAGTCAAGGATAGTGGTGGTAAGAATATAGGGTACTTAGTGACATAAAACCGAGTTATAACAGCATGGCTGAGAGTATTTGAAGGAGGTGGATAAAGTGGGAAAGTCAGAAGGAAATTTAAATATAAAGTGGGGACTAAGGTAGAAAGGAAACTGAGGAGGTGTGGTAGAAGTGTTTATTGTGTAGAAGGGATAGAGGTTATAAAATAGATAGGAACATTGACTGTTGAATTTTAGTTCACTGGATTTTTCTTACTTCCCCCTGTTTTGAAGTACCACACTTACGTCTTCCACTCTTCAAGACTCTTTTGCATCTGCCCCCCTGGCTGTGGGACAAGGGTTCCTGGTGCACATAAGACTTTGATGGGCAGAGTTGTCTAGGTGCATTCTCCTAGACTTTACGAAGGAAGTATCCTCCTCCTTGCTTGGTTATGTTTTAGTGTTCACTATTGTTTTGGAGTGTAATGAATGAGCAATTCTTTGATGAATATATGTTAGATGTACTGACTGAAATCACTGTTGCAATATTCCTGACATATGGGTTATCACCGCTGACGTCCAGTCAGGCTACTAAAGTTCTACCTTCCCTTGGGTGTGTGTCACACGCTTGACCTCAGCTTGTATATGTAAGGGTAAAACGACAAATGTACTAGTGTGGATACTCGAGAATGTCTCGCCGTCAGCCCAAATGCAGGTCATGCATTCATCAGACTGTTCGTTGTTTGGTTGTTCATAGCTTTGTTGCCTTCATTTGTCCAGATAATTTCCCTGTTGGGGAGCCTTCCTTTTTATCTTTCGATAGTTTGTTAAATTTGTAGATGTCAGCTAGAAGGGGTTAGTACAAGTGTGGTAGGCAGATTTCATACAAGGACTTGCATATGAAATATCTTTTTTGCCTCCTCCATTTTCAAGAAAGAGTTTATGTGGTGGAAAGGACAGGTCATTCTCAACCCGGGATTACCTTTCACACGTCCTCGTCTTCAACAGGTTCACACAGACACCTTGGATAGTGTGTGGGGAGCTAGGACAGTATCACACCAAACGCAGGAGAAATGGCAGCCCCATTTCCTAAAGAAATGAGAGCTTTTCTGCAAGCTCTTCAGATGTTTGCCCATGTTTGGAGATCCGGACCACTCTGTGTATACAGATAACACCACAGTCATGTGGTATATAAACAAACAGGGAGGTACCAGGTCTTACCAACTTTGCAAGTTAGCACAGGATGCATGGAATTTGGCAATACAATTGAACATCACACTCGCAGCCACATACATCTCCACTCAGGACAGTGTGCTAGCAGACTGCTTATGGTTTTATTTATTTGTTTTACATTTGTTTATGGGAAAGTCCGACTGGGCAGTACCCATTTTCTGTGGAGGCCCGAGGAGAAACGCTCCACATAATAAAAATGCATGCAATAAAAGTTTTTTGAGAAGGAAATAAAATTATGTAATGATACATAAAATAGCTTACATATCGCATCAGATAAAGCTCCACATAGTAGGAAAAATACATGCATTAAAAGTTTGACGACAAGATAAAAATAAAAAAATTATAATGATACAAGACGTAGTTTACTTGTCAAGATATGAAAATATAATACAGTGGCTGGTAGTGAGGTCAAATTGACTGAGTTTTGCTAGGCAAATAGTGATAGATGTGTTTTAACATTTTAAGGCTGGAATATCACTGTGATAATCAAAGTTAGGATAGCTTCAATTAGCAGAGTGAATTAATACAATAGGTTTTATGACCATGAGTGTTTACAGGTAGCTAAAAGAGCATAGGATTCAATCTGTATTTAAAGATGGCTAATATGAGCATAGGGTTCAGAGAAATTATTCCATGGAAAGCATTAGCAGTTGATACTTCTGTAGATGAAGCTTAAAGTCTAGAAAGGAGAGATGTGAATAATCATGGTTAGTCTGGAGTATTACATGAACAGAGACATGCATCAGTGAGATAATTTTTAAGTAGTTTTTTGAATTGTGTTGGTGTTGACTCTAATGGTATAAGGTAGCAAATTCCAGGCTTTAGCTATGTGGAATGAGTATAGAATGTCTCCAGCATTATTTGCTGTTTTCATAACTTGTAATAATTCCAACCAAGAACAAGAACAGGAAACCTCTTAGCTTTACACTTTTATTCACAAACTTGAGTGCTTTTGTCCAGGTATCACGGACTTCATCAGAATAAAACAGCCATCTCAAAACTTGTTTTAAATATTAGAACACTTAAAAAGTGCAACCACACATTCAAAATAACCCATCACAAACCCTCACTAACTAAAAAGTCACATTGTTTAAGAGTTTCCCACCAAGTTACATTTAACTCTTGCAGTACTGATGCATAACTGAAACATATAGCAAGCTTTTAGTCTTAAGAAACTTCTTAAAGAACTACTTAAAGAAACATGGTCATTAGGATTTGGGTATGTTACAGCATTACTTTGTAAAATCCGCTGTAATTCGTAATATTCTAGATAATCTGATTCAGGCCCCCCCCCCGGGACCCAAATCACTTTGGTCAATAATACAAAATTTAAATACATGGTCTTTATTTTCACAAATATGTCTGAATAATGCATTTTTAGTGTCCATTTTTCTGATGTCATAGAAATGCTGAGTTATTCTGTCTTTATGGGCCCTTAATGACCATGTTTCTTTAAGTAGTTTCTTAAGACTAAAAGCTTGTTATATGTTTTAGTTATGCATCAGTACTGCAAGAGTTAAATGTAACTTGGTGGGAGACTCTTAAACAGTGTGACTTTTTAATTAGTGAGGTTTTGTGATAGGTTATTTTGAATGTGTGGGCTTGTACTTTTTAAGTTTTGTAAAATTTAAACAAGTTTTGAGATGGTTGTTTTATTCTGATGAAGTCCATGATACTTGGACTTATGTGCTCAAGTTTGTGAATAAAAGTGTGAAACTACGAGGTTTCCTGTTCTTGTTCATAACTTGTAATATTGCTTTATTTGTAGAGCAAAGTGAACATTGGTTGGAATATGGATGAAGTATATCCAGGAGAGTATAAGTTTTGTCAGGGTGATAGAGTACTTTGTGGGCCATGTTGAGCTGCTTGTAAGCAAGTAGTTGAGGTAATTCTAGTCAGGAGAGTTTTCTAAAATTAAGGCAATGGTGTGTTCTGTATGGAGATCCTATAACAAATTTCTCTGTTTTGTTATAGTTGCTCCCTGGAGGACTCCCATGAGTGGTCCTTGAACAGAGAAGTCTTCCACAACATCACACTTCAGTGTGGTACTTCACAGTTAGACCTCTTGGCTCACCAAGCAACCATCAGCTCCCCCAGTACTGCACCAGGGACCCTTGTCCCACAGCCTGGAGGACAGATGCCTTCTCTTTCTAGTGGACATGGACGTTCTATGCCTTCCCTCCTCTGACTGTCCTTCCAAAAGTTCTTCTCAAAGCACAAAAGGAAACACCCATACTCCTTTTACTGACTCCATTCTGGCTGAGACAACATTGATCTCCCCTGCTATTTCATCTAGCAAAAGGAAATTATTAGAGGATTCCTCAGCAGCCAGACCTGATTACTCAGTAAAAAGGATTGTTGTTCCATACAAAGCTACCTGTACCTCAGCCTAACCATATGGATGATAGGATATTAATCCCTCAAAGAAATATGTTCTCTGAATAGGTGGGGCAAGTCCAACAGTATCTACTACAAGAAAATCTTAAACATCTAAGTAGAAAAGGTTTGCTTTCTGGTTCTGTAAACACAGAATTCACTCTTAGCACAGGTTCCTACAGTACTGCAGTACCTCTGTGAGCTTCTTCAATCAGGTTTATTGTGGTCATCCATAAAAACTCATTTGTCTGCAATCAGTGTCTAATTCCATCTGTGACTAGGCTGGAGGTAAAGCTTTTCCTCAGGGGAGTTTTTCATCTTAACCTCCCCCAAGGAAACCCATCTCTCCTCCTTGGGATCTTTATTTTCTGCTAGAGAAGTTTATTCTTCTTCCATTTGAGCTGACTACTTCTGCTTCTCTGAAATTCTGTTCTTGGAAAACCATCCTCCTCTTGGCCCTCACCTTTGCTAGGAGAGTTCCTGAGCTACAACCTCTCATGACTGTTCCCTCTTTTCTCATTTATCGCAGAGACAGGGTGACTGTCATGGCTAACTCATCCTTCATGCTTAAAGTGGTCTCTCATTCAGGCCTTCATCTTCCCACCTTCTTTCCCATTCCTCAGAACAGAGGGGAAACAGTCTTATATTCTCTAGACATTCCTGCCTTAAAACATTCCACAAGGCAGTTGGTTCCTCAGGAGCTTTTCACAAAGGAACAGACTCCAGGTCTATCTTGGAGGCAACCACTTTGTCCTCTGTACACACTTTTACCAAACAGTACATAATTGATGTTTTATCCAGGACAGCCTTTGCTAGGTCATTCTGTCTGGTCTGCTGGACAATTCTTCTTCTCCATAGCCAATCACCCTTTATTACTCCTTCAGCTCTGGAAATCACCCATATGCCAGGAATACTGCAACAGTGATTTCAGTCAGGACTTAGTACAGTTGTGTAAGAACTTAACATAACAGTAAATCTCCTACTGATCACTGTTGCAGCATTCCATCCCACCCTCCATTCCCAGTTCTCTTACTCACTTCCATCTTTAGTTGTCTCTCCCCCTCTGCTCTAGTTTTTGCTCTCTTGTGTAAGTATGGGGAAACTTTCTTACCAATTCAAGCTACACCCCACCTAGCTGACCTGTCTTCAGGCCGCTGGCCTGAAGATAATCTGAGTATCCATGCTTGTGTGTTTGTCTTTATAGCCCTATGCATTCAAGGTGAGGTTATGCATCAGACGTATGACCTAGGGAGGGTAAAGCTTTTGTATCCTAGCTGGACTTAAGTGGTGACAGCCCATAGATCAGGAGTACTGCAACAGTGATCAGTAGGACATCCGCTGTTATGGTTTGTTCTTAAACAATTGTACTTTACATACCCCCCCCCTATAACTCTCTGGCAGTTAGAGCTGTTTGTCAGCAGGAATTATTTTTTTTGAGTTCAGTCTGCTAGAACTCCATTGACTAGATCACATTTGCTGCTAGAGCTCCATTGACTTGATCACAACATTTCTTTGCAATGTAGGTCTCTGCTTGTGATGTCTTCCAAGTCCACTTTACAGCTAAGCAAACAACTTGAGAAAAATGGTTTCAGTCCCTTCTTTTAAGGGCAATTGTTCAGTAGTGGTGTTGATTGTGTACAGCTATAGGGCATCACTCTAAGAAGACTGCTTTAAAAACTGAGAAGACTAGTAAAAGTGCCGTTTGTAAGAGCCTGTTGACTTTCTTTTAAATATCTAAGCATATGAGAGATGCCTACATAAATAACCTTTTCCAGTTCATTGATTTACTCGTACTTTGTACTATATTGTTAAATATGTTCTTGGTATTGGCTAATATTTACTTCTTCTGGCAGGGCCTGTCTTTAGTACTGACAGAAAGTGGACCAAGAGAAAGTGAGGAGAGAGAGATGCTAATGGAAGAAGATTCTAAGGAACCTGACCTGCTACCTGGTTATCAGTGGCTTTTGCGAGATTTGCCCAAGTTGCCTTTGTTTGAGAGTGTTAAAGGGATGACTGCTCTTGCACTACAGCAGGTAAGAAATGGTTACATATCTTGTCCTTTATTGTAGTCAACAAGGGGAATTGGTTTCAACTTTAAGGCATGTCAAAGTCACAAAACAGCACCAAATACATTTTTCTAGCCTGGCTACTTGTATACATCCAAGATGTTCTGGGTTTCATGGTTACTGGAGTACTTGTGCATTTTAACCAGTACTAGGTGCCATTTGAAATTTTGAGGACTGTCATTGTAATGCTGGGAACCATGACACTGTAATTGCAAATAACAATAAATCTCCTTGGAGCAAGCTGTTACGCTACTACTCACCATGAGTGAGTTTCAGAAACTAAGTTAACACTGCAACAGATTCAGCATAAAGCTGTTTTCTTTACTAAATTACAGTGGAATAATTTAGAGTAGCTTTGAGGAAGGTTGTATCTATGTCATCTTCTGTTGTGCATTTTATTCCTCTCCCCAGCAGTGCATTCCGTGCCTCTTTATGCTGTTTCTAAATCTCTGCCCATATTCCTTCCTTCCTTATTGTAGCCTGTCAAGTTCAGCTTTATTTAACTACTCATATCAAGTTTCATTTCTGGCATTCTAAAGAACTGGCCTATGGCTGCATTATTTTTCATCTTTATCAATTTCATTTGGAGAAACTTTGGTGATAATGTTACGTCACGCTGAATCTTATTTCACAAGAATAGACATGTATTTGCCTCTGTTTAATTTCTCCAGTTCTTTTGGGGTTTCTAATACCATGACAGGAATAGACCCAATTCCGAAGTCAAACTATGATTAAAGTTCATGAAGTTAGTATTGTTTCAATCTTTGATGTTAGCAGAAGTTTTCTTCACAGCACCTGCAATGTTCCCAGGATTATAGATAACACATCTAAGTTGTTGTTGTTTGTCTTTCGGCTTTTTCCCAGTAAGGGGTCGCCACAGCGGAACTCTGGTCCACTAATGATTGGCAGTAGATTTTTACGAAACGCCGAGGTGCCAGCTCGACGCCCAACCTTCAACTAAGGCATGCCCATTTACGCACGCATGTCTTTCAAACACTACCCAACCGCGGGGAGGACATGCAGACTCCGCACAGAAGGCACTTCCAAGCCAAGCATCGAACGGAAGAACCTCTTGCTGTGAGGTAACAACGCTACCGCCGTACCACCTCGGCTGATAACACATCTAAGTACAATTGTAAATTCTTTTTTTAAAGACCTATTGCTCCTACTATTGTTGAAACTGTCTTGGTATCATTCTTCCACACTGCACTTATCTCTGAGACCTGTGTAAAATCCTGGTATTTTATGACTTTGTCTCTCAGTATGTAAGACACTGTAGTCATTGGATGTAGCAGTTTCAGTGATAAGTGCTACTTTTGTCTTTTTTTTTTTCCATTGGACTACTGTATCTGTTTTTCTCACATCTATTTTTTTGAACTGTTGATAATGGGGGTGATCCCATGTGATGTAAACATCTTCATTTTCTATAATGCTTTGTGGATCATGAGTCCAGTGCTTCTCAGCTACTTCAGTATTATAATATTTGTACGATCTGCAATGCAACAGTCTTGCCATATTTGGTATGCCTTTCAGTATACAGTCCTTCTGCCATTAGTGTATCACACCCAGCAACAAGATGTGCAATAGTTTCCAATTCTGTTTTACAAAACCTGCATTTGTCCGTTTCTCTCACATGTTTAATGGACTTTGTAAACCAATGTGTGCATAGCCCACTATCTTGGGCTACCAATATTGTACTTTCGTCTTTTAGTAGGTTGTTCCAAGAGTTTCTGTACTTGCTGCTATATTTATGCATTTTCCACATTTTTTCCTTCTCATCTGATCTTTCAGCTTATATTCTTTAATTTGTTTTTTGGCATATTCAGTTGCTGCCTAATGTTTATCTACTTCTGGTTTGATTTCCATTCGTGCTTGACACTAATATCCTTCTACTAAACTAAGCATGGAAGTTATCTTAGACTTATTCTCCTCATGTTTTAAAACTTTCACTGTATTTGGAGCTTGTGAGGTCAGCAGATATGTATGCAGTCCTACGATTGTAGATCTGTACATGTAATCAATTTTGAGTAGTCCCATACCTCCTTCTGAATGTGAAGTATATCATCTTGGTATACACTGATTTTAATAAATTGTTTTATATGTGTGAAGCATTTTTCTTGTTTTCCTGTCCAACTGATCCAGAACCTTTTGGGGGTAGACAGTCACTCCAAAACAGGAGAAGCAAATTAGTTTATAGCTTGGACTTTGTTCCTAGATGTCAGAGCTAGTTTCAGTATTAATTTTAGTCAAAATATTCCTTACTAAGTTTTATTCGCATTTGTTCATATTTTATTGTTGATCCATCATCAGTTCCCAACTATTTATACACTCCCTCTTGCTCAAGTTCTTTTATATCACGTTCCTGCCCCAGACTGATATTTTCTTGGTGCTGCAGGTTTCCCGCTTTAAAGGTTGCTTTTATACATTTATCAAGACCAAATTACATTCTTATATCATCTTAGAATATTTTGACCACTTGTAGCTGTGCTTTCAGCTCCTCGTCTGATGAACTTTACAGTTTTAAATCATCCCAAAAAAGATAAGTCTTTACACTTCATTGTTTTTTGGATGCCAAATTGTAAGCATGCCTAATCTGTTAAGTATACAGTTTAATGGGTTAAGGGAAAGACAGAAGAGCAGTGGTGACAGAGTCTCCCTGGAATATCCCCCTTTGAATTTTTTATCCCTGGAATAATAATTTGTCCTTCATCATGACTTAACTGCAGGGTGGTTTGCCATTGTTTCATGGTTGCTGTAATGTAATCGATCAGTGTAGGTATATTTGTACATTTGTAAGTACTGTTTTATCCATGAATGTGGGATGCTGTCAAATGCTTTTTTGTAGTCTGTCCATTCCATACTTAAATTCTTCCCCTTTTTACAGTTCTCCATTATGACTTTATTTAACAATAAACAATCATTTGTTCCGTATGAATTTCTTTTGTTACTATTGGCATGATTGAATTTTTTTCTAAATGATTATAAACTCTGTCAGCATCAATTTCAGTGTATAGTTTATACATTGTCAGAAGGCAAGTTATTTCTCTATAGGTTTTAGGATAGCTTGCAGGTTCACCCTTAAGGAATAGTATTATTTTTTTCTATTGTTAACCAGGTTGCTGTCTGTTCAGGGTATGCATATGAATAGTTCTTACTCATGGCTAAATTTTCATGTAAAGATATTAATACTTTTAGCCAGAAGTTAGGTGCTGCATCTGTGCCTGGGGTTTTCCATTTAGGGGGGTTTCTTAATTTTGTTTCAATTTCTCTGGCCATTACTTCATCCCATTTCATATTTTGTACATTTGAACTTCTTCTTTTACTTATTCTATCTATTCAGCATCTTTGTTATGCTCCACAGGATCTTCATAGATATTTCACCAAAATGTACCTGTTTCTTCTTTTTTAGTGGGGTTTCTATTCTTTTTGCCTTGTTTTTCAATTCTCTATAAAATGGGGTCATCAATAAATTGCTTATTTTGTACTTTTTCTTTATATTTATGTTTATCTGCATATCTCAATTGTTTCTGCATTTGCTGATATCTTTAGTTTATTATTTGCAATAGTGTACATGGATCCTGATCTGATACTGGGCATTTCTTTTATCATGTCTGTCTTTCAAAGTATTTTTGTTGACCTGTTGCTTCTGTACTCTTCTAACAGTGACAGTACTTGTCTTAATTGCTTTATAGTTCTCTTTTCGATAATTCCATGATGACATTTGATTTTTCTCCTTCCTTTCCTGCCCTGTGTTTTGTCATAAGACTTTATCTGTTATTAATTTAGCTGCACAGTAATATATCCTATTTACTTCTGTTATATTGCATGAATTTCTATGAACAGTCTTGATTATTGTGTTCATTTGTTTTATCGAAATTCTAACATTTTGGGTCTTATTGACTTTCTGTAGTCTGTTTGTTTCATTGATCTTAATATGTCTGTTTGTCTCTGTTAAATCATGTAGTTGTTGCATGAAATGTCTTCTGTAAAAGATGATTCATAGGAGGTTACTAGGCTGTTGGCTCCGAGGCCCTTATAAGCTTAGCCAAGAGCTTAGTCCATGTTTAGACAAATCTGTACTAGATGCCCCTGTCCAGCAGGGACACAGGTGGGATCCCAGGGGTATATTTTTTGTTTCCCATCCAGTTATCCATGCTGCGCTTAAAAAGGGGTAAAGAGATACTCTGCTTGATGTGGCAAAGGAGTCTCTCCATAGATGGGAGAGTCTCTGGGACATAAATCTGTCCCGCCAACAAGTCTTGTTGATGTCACAGACCAGGTTGTGGCCACTCATGTGGGTTACTTGAGTGGAGCTTGACTTGTGGATATGCATCACTGCTGTCAAGGTGGGGTCCGTGATCACCTTGTATGACAGAGGTCACCTCTGAGAAGTCTGTATGAAACTGAGTAGAGGGATATGGCTTTTAGCCTGTCTGTGTATGGTAGACATTTGGGGCCCTGGATTCTCCTGGTGAGGAACCTCTGTGGTCTCTCCAGCTGCTGCATGTGCTTTGCGACGTACATGCCGAAAGAGGCGTTGTACTCAATAGTAGGCCCTATAAGGGAAGAATACAGGGATGTTATGACCTCCTTGTCCCTGGATGAGAGATACCTTTAATTATGAGGTGGACCATGTAGAAGGCTTTCCATACAATGCAAGCAACATGGTGGTCAAAACTCAGATTGCAATCAACCTGGGTGCCCAAATCCCTCACGACTGCGTGTTTAGGATGTTATTAATGTTATAATTTGCGGGGACGTCACTCTCCCCAAAGGGGATGATGATGCATTTTTTGGTATTCATCTTGAGGCCATGTTTCTGGCACCAGTCATTTGTCTGAGTGAGACCCTCTTGGAGGATGTCCACATGACTA
Organism: Protopterus annectens; assembly: GCF_019279795.1. Lineage (NCBI taxonomy): Eukaryota > Metazoa > Chordata > Ceratodontiformes > Protopteridae > Protopterus > Protopterus annectens. The sequence goes on from NC_056746.1 coordinate 630,990,584, forward strand.
GGAGAATTAATGACAGCACCCAGCTTACTGTCATCTGCAAACTTGGTCAGCCATAGCCCATTGGTTTTGTTCTGCACCTCAGGAAAGTGTATTCCAAATAACAGAGGCCCCAAGACCGAACCCTGGGGTACGCCACTAGTTACGGGTCTACTGCTTGAGGTGGCTTCCCCTATTTTGACTACATAGGTTCTATCATTGAGCCAGTTTGCTGCCTATCTGGTAACATATGGATAGATGCCTAGTTGAGAGAGTTTGTCTGTTAGGCCCGAGTGGGGAATAGTGTCAAAGCCTTTGGCCAGGTCAAGGTAAGCAGTGTGCACCGTCTTCCCCTCATCCATGGCTTTTGGTGACTGTGTCTAAGAAGTCGACCAAATTTAGCAGACATGATCTCCCCTTGACAAAGCCAAACTGTGTGGGATCAAGTGTTTGGAAGTTGCCAATGTTCTAGTTAATGAGGCCCATGATAATCTGTTCCATGGACTTGCAGATCAGGCTAGATATTCATCGTGCTATGCTGCTGCAGTCATCACACTTGGGTTATCCTGCCGTCAGGCGGTCCCGCAGCCTGCCTGAATTCCAAAGCCTTGGTCTGGTGTCGGCTGTCGTCGCTTCTTCTCTGACGTCAGTGCGGCAGGTGTATAAAAGAGGCAGCCGACGCCATTTTCTTCCGTCTTTCTTGCCGCGCGGTGCCCGAAGCAGAAGCAGTTCGCAAGTGCCGGTCGGCCAGCTCCTGAGATTTTCGAACAGAATTTCAGCCAAAGTCTTCTATAAAGCTAAGTACCCCGTTGGGGAAACTTTTCTTGCCTCAGACCGATGTCAGACAAAGTTAATAATTGTATTTCTTGTGGGAAGCAAATACCTCATAAGGATTTTCATTCTTATTGTATTCCTTGCCTAGGCCCAGACCATGACGTTTCTGGTTGTCGGGTTTGCGCTAGGTTCAATAAACGCACTATTAAGCATCGGGCTGATACCGCCCGACATTATTTTGGCAGAAAATTCAACTACATTATGTCGTTGGAACCTCGACTACCGCTATGTTTAAAAAACGCAAGGACAAAGACCGGCAGCCTAGACCTAAACCAGATACCGAGGTCTCGGTTAGGCCTGCCGCCGGGTCTTCGGTGTTCAGTGAGGTGACTACCACAGATTTAGAAAATACGACTACCTCTCAGTCAGAATCTAATGGGCCACTGGAGCCGGTTCCTCCTCAACTCGTGGACGCCAGCCCTGGTGGCGATCCGGAGACTATGGACAGGCCTTGGGTTTCAGAAGGCGTCATTAAACCGACGACTCTTTCTGTTAAGTCATACGCTAAGCTTCCAAAGGTTAAGAAACCGGGTCCACAGACTCCCATACAGGGCCCTATGCCTAAAAAACAGATGCTCAAAATGGCAGAGGACCTGATTACCCTTATCAGAGGTTCCCAACCCCCTCCGGACAAAAGGCCTAGACTGGAAGAAGATTTACCTCCTTCTGATCAGGAATCCATTTCCTCATCAGACTCTGAGGAACAGGATTACCCCTTCCCTCTCTATGAAGACTCAGATGCTGAGGAGTCTATTCCCTCTGTTTCCCCCCCGAAGACTTCTCTTTTGGGGAAACCCTGCACACCATGAGAGAGCATTTCCACTGGGAAGGACAAGATTACTCTGACTCCAAGAAAAGACTCCGTGAGTTTCTTCTTTTGCCTCAGCATAGACCCCTAGCCATTCCTCCTGTTTTGGACATTCTGGATGATGTCTACACTGAATCCAGTCTAAATCCAGATTCCTTACCTCCAGGACCACCTAAACTAGACAGATACTATCGAGTCCATGACTTTCACAAGTTTTTATATAAAAGCCCTGCTGCAGACCCAGAAACCATTTCCCAGGGTCCCAAAGGGGTTAAGGCTTCTACTGCTAAGAATCCACTACCTGCGGAAAGAGATTCCAGGGCATTAGAAAGATGGGGGGAAAAAAGTGTATACCTCTGCCACTTTGGCCATGAGGGTATTAAACTGCCAATTCCACATGATTAAATACCAGCAGTACTTGCTTACTCAGTTAAAGCAGAAAATGATCCCTCAAACAGATCAACTAGATTTCGAAGGGATGCAAGATTTGTTGCATGCAGCAGAACAAGTGAGAAAACATACCTTGCAGTGTGGTTTTGATTCTTTGGAGGCCTCATGTAGAGCAGCAGTCACAGGGTCTGTAATACGTAGACATGCTTGGCTAAAAGAGCAGACCTCACCAGAACATGTCAAAGCAAAGTTACTGGATGCTCCACTGCAAAAGGATGCGTTATTTGGTGTCAAAGCAGAGGAAGTTTTAAAGAAGATGGAAGAAAAGGCAAAATCAATGCAAACAGTTAAAGATTTTTTACAGGTACAACCTCCTTGCTTCAGCAGAAACTGGCCATCAAAAAACTGGTCCTTTCCTGCTTCAGACAGACCCTAAAGGGGCAGGTGCAGACGCCCTAGGGGCAGAGGCCAGGCACAGGGTACCTTCAGGCCTAGACAATGGCAAACAACAACTCAAAGAGGGGGAGACGACAGATCTCAACCCTTCAGATAACAAACTCAATGACTTTCCTCTTCGCCTGCCAAGCATAATTGCCCAGGCAGCACCTCTAGGAGGAAAACTGGCTCTTTTCCCACAAAATTGGCACATCATAACAAAGGACAAATGGGTTCTGGATATTATTACCCGAGGCTACAGATTTCATTTTCACACTTTACCACGGATGAGAGGCATGCCAAATCTGCCAACAAACCAATGGGCAGAGGCACAAAAACAAATTTCAGCTCTCATGAACATGAAGGCAATTCAAAAGGTACCTGCAAAAGAGCAAGGTTAAGGATTTTACTCAAGACTGTTTCTAGTACCAAGAAAGGATAAAGCCCTGGAGACCCATCTTAGACCTTTCAATTCTAAACACGTACCTGGACATTCCCAAATTCAAAATGCTCACACTACAGCAGCATGCTGGGCAAGGAGTCTTGGCTGGTAACGTTGGACCTCCAAGAGGCATACCTGCATGTCCCTATCAGACAAGATTGCAGAGGATACCTCCGATTTTTGGCAGGCACAACACATTATCAGTTCTCTGCATTGCCCTTTGGCTTATCTACTGCGCCCAGAGTATTCACGAAATGCCTGGCATCAGTAATTGCATACTGCAGACAGCGAGGAATACAAATTTATCCATATCTGGATGACTGCCTGATCCAAGCGGACAGCAAAGACATCCTACTACAGCATCTGGCATTTGTAACAAAGTTGCTAAGTTGCCTAGGGTGCACAGTAAACAAAAAGAAGTCAAAACTAATACCCTCACAAGAAATAATTTTCCTGGGTGCCAGCTTGAATACTACGGCCCAGATGGCTTACCTCACGCCAGACAAGCAAAAACAACTGGCTCAGTACTTCAAAAAGATGGCAACTTCTACCCAGCTCACTGCAAGGAAATTCCTGCAGGCATTGGGGTACATGGCATCCTGCATTCAACTAATTGCATATAAGAAAACTACAATGGTACCTAAAAAGTGTATGGTCCCAACACAGACACAGCCTCGAAGCAACTATAACTCTCATTCCCTGCCTTCAGAAAGAGTTTCTATGGTGGGCTCAAGCATGCCAAGCAAACAAGGGCCTTCCTTTTGTCTCACCTCCACCAAACCAAACCTTGACAGCAGATTCATCAGACTACGCCTGGGGTGCACACATGGCAGGACAATGCATACAGGGCAAATGGTCTGCAAACCAAAGGCAACTACACATCAATCAAAAGGAGATGCTAGCTGTAAAAAATGCACTAACAGCCTTCAAGGACCTTTTGCATCCAGGACAACTTCTAATAAGGACGGACAACACCACAGTTATGTGGTACATAAACAAACAAGGAGGGACGCACTCCTACCCACTCTGCAGACAGGCAATGGACTTGTGGAACACAGCATTAACTTACCAAGTACAACTGCAAGCACAATTCCTGCCAGGAAAAGAAAACATTTTGGCAGACAAATTAAGCAGAAATTTGACAGACCCTCACGAGTGGAGACTACACCCACAAGTATTCTCAATGATAACTCAAAGGTGGGGAACACCAGACATAGATCTGTTTGCCTCAACCAACAATTGCCAGCTACAAAAATTTTGCACAAGGATTTACCATCCCCTGGCCTGGAAAGTGGATGCCCTATCATTCAGTTGGACAGCATTGTCAGTCTATGCCTTCCCACCTCTGCCTCTACTCACCCAGGTATTACTGAAAACCAGATCAGAGAGACCACAGATGATCCTCATTGCCCCGGACTGGCCACGTCAACACTGGTACCCACTACTGCGAAACCTGACTCGCAGCCCTCCATGGATCTTACCTCGATTCCCTCTGCTGTTAACCCAACAAAACTCTCAGATCCTTCACAGTCAGCTAAGGACCTTAAATCTAGCTGCATGGAAAATACCTTAAATTATCAAACAACACTTCTCTCAAAGGACGTCCAGAATGTCATTTTGGAGGCCAGGAGGCCCAGTACCAGAAAAACTTACTCAGACAAATGGAAAAGATTTTGTGTATGGAGCCAGGCCAGAAGCCTAAATCCTGGCATCCCAAATATTCCGCACATACTCCAATATCTAACTGAGATGCTACACAAAGGCCTTTCTTTCTCATCCATAAAGATCCATGCTTCAGCCATTTCAGCTCAATATGATACGGTTCCTCCCATTTTCTCTCATCCTTTGCTAAGGCAGTTTCTCAGAGGGGCAAAAAATATAAGACCCCCCAGAAAACCACCTACTCCAACTTGGGATCTAAATTTTGTTCTGGAAAAGTTAACACTTCCTCCTTTCGAACCAGCCTTTTCAGCAGAGCTTCAATACTTGTCATGGAAGACAGCCCTGCTGCTGGCTATCACCTCAGCACGCAGAGTCTCAGAACTGCAGGCACTTATGGCAGTGGAACCTTTCATCATTTTCCATCAGGACAGAGTATCTTTACGCACCAACCCTTCCTTCATGCCAAAGGTAGTATCCAGTGTGGCTCTCAATCAGACCATACACTTGCCCACCTTTTATCCAAACCCACAGAATAAAGGAGAAAGACTCCTTCACTCTTTGGACATTCACAGACAGTTACGTTACTATTTGGACAGGACAAAGGCCTTCAGAAAATCTGACCAACTCCTTGTATCCTATGCACCAGGCTCAGAAGGAAAGGCTATTTCCAAACAGACCATCTCAAAATGGATAGCACATTGCATCCGCTTTTGCTACTCACACCATGGGAAAGCAGTGCCTGCTAGTATTAGGTCTCACTCCACCAGGGCTACAGCAACCTCAGCAGCCTTCCTCCGAGGAGTCCCAACAAAGGACATTCTGGAGGCAGCTACACAGTGCACACCTTCACCAAGCATTACCAACTTCCTCTGTACTCAAAAACCAGAGCTGGGTTTGCCACTGCAGTTCTGCAGGGCATCTTAGCTGCACCTAACCCAGTTTAGCTCCTACCACCCAACCATAGCTTTGGGACTCTACCCAAGTGTGATGACTGCAGCAGCATAGCACGATGAACATAGTACAGTTTTGTACCTACCATAAATGTAGATGTTCGAGTGGTCATGCTGCTGCAGTCCAGGTTACCTTCCCTCCATCCCCTCTACCAAACAAGGCTTTTCTTATACCTCCATGTACTTCAACCTTTGGGATGCATTTCTATATGGTGTATTTGCTTACAACTAGTACTATTGCTTTGCAATAAGGTATGTTTTGCAAGCTTCTTATTTTGCCTTCTTAGTTTGGAGCACCTGACCTCTGGGGCAAGAAAAACTGAAGAAAATGGCGTTGGCTGCCTCTCTTATACCCCTGCCGCACTGACGTCACGGAAGAAGCGACGACAACCGACGCCGGACCAAGGCTTTGGAATTCAGGCCGATTGCGGGACCGCCTGATGGCAGGATAACCCAAGTGTGATGACTGCAGCAGCATAACCACTCGAACATCTACATTTATGGTAGGTACAAAACTGTGCTTTAGAGTGATGGGTCTGTAATTTCCCGGATCAGTGGACGCTCCACCTTTGTGTAAAGAGATGACAGTGGCGATCCTCCACTCAGCTGGGACGAAACCAGTACTCGGGCTTTGGTTGAATAGGGTGCCTAATGGTGCTGCAAGTTCCTGCCTGAGTTCACATAGGATGCAGCCTGGGATGCTATCGGGTCCCATGGAGACTGTATTTTTTGCCTTTGAGAGAGCAATGATGACCTGTTCCCTAGATATAAGGGAAAGGGGGCAGGTGCTGGGGATGTCTTGATTTACTGATTGGGGGGGGGGGGGGGCAGAGGCTTAAAGTTTTCGCTGAATCTGTCAGCAGGCAAGTTTGCTATATCTACATCATTTGTATATGTGGTGTCCTTGATCACCAGTTCTGAACAGATCTGGGTGCTTCCTTTGAGGTTGCCGACATATGTGAAGAAGGCCTTATGATTGTCTCTAGTAGATGTGGCCAATTTGGACTCGAAGTTGGCTTTAGAGGATTTCACTTGTGCTCTTATTTGCTTGTTCAGACTAAGGAGACATTGCTTCCAGCTGAGTACCTGCTCCTTCTTGGTCTTGGACAGAATTTTTTCTTTTTGTTAGAGTTTATTTATTGCAGATGTCCACCTGACAGGTTTACTCTTCCTTGCAGAGGATGATTTAGTCTTGTCCAGATATTCCTGATTCCATGCATCAGTATAAATGTTTCTATAGTGCTTTGGTGTAGTTTTGGATATTGGTGCCAGTTCCTACAGAGGGGGAAAGATGCTGTGAAGCTGTTTATATCATCCTTCAGGAGACTGTATTCAGCTTTGGAGAAGTTTTTATGTCTGATCCTAGCTAGAGGCAGGTTGGGGGCGATGGTGAGTTCGAAAGTGACTGCTTTGTGGTCAGATCTTACCAGGGAGATGTTACTATAGGGATGCTGCAGTTGTTACTCATGTTGGTTAATGCCAAGTCCAAGATATTATCACCTCTTGTGGGGGTATCAGCTAGCTGTTCCAAGGCATCTGCATTGACAAAATCAAGGAATCTCTTGGCATTTGTGTTCTAGCATGAGTAGTCCTTCCAGTCTATGTTTGGGAAGTTTGTCACCCAGGGTCAGGGTTAAAGTTGAATCGTGATAGATTTGAACAGGTCCAAATAGGCAGATTGGTCATCGTGTATCAGATTTCTGCGCCTGTAGCTAGCTATGATTATAATAAGGGTCTTGTCAATGGTTAACTGCACCTGGAGTGTCTCCTGTGTGTCATACTGTTTGAACAGCCCGGAAGTGTGGATGCCTTTAATATATATTGAAACTCCACCTCTTTTGGCTTTACTGCCCACAGTTTGAGGTCTGAATGTATGATAGGATGAGTAACCAGGTAAGGCTGGTGTGCTGTCCGCAGCTTTGAACCAGGTTTCTGTGACTGCACAGATGTCAGCATTTTCCAGGGTTAGGAATGCTTGCAGTGAATGCAGTTTCATGTTTAGACTTCTAGCATTTAGCAGCATGACCTTTAATTTGTGTTTTGTTGAAATTTTTTATGTTGGCAGTTTTAACCTCATCACTTTTCCTAAAAAAGACACTGTAGGGGGGTGGCAAGACCCTTTGCCAGAAGCGTGAAGCCCAGGTGAGACAGATGCAGGCCATCTCTGGCAAAGCATCATGGTCTGTCGATCATATCTTCCCAGATTGTCAGGTACTGGATCCCCCTGGAATGACACCAGAAACTAAACCAGTCGTTAAAGTCAATCATTTTCTGTTTGTATTGAGGCATCATCCTGGGTACAACAGAATGCTGCTTAAGGCTAGGGGCATACCTGCTTGGGACACACAATCAGCGAGCTCAATCATGTCTCTCTTCATGTAGTCCAGAGAGGTGCATCTCAAGTCATTCACACCAACATGGACTGTGACAGAGTCATAACAGTCCCTATTGAATGACTTGAGTGTGTATGTGATATGGTTAATTCTGAAACCTGACAGACAACTAACAGTGACTTTCTCCTTGTCCAGCTTGGTGAGAGGCATATCTGTGCGTCTCACAGTGGAGTGGTTTATGGTGAAGCTTTAGTGGCTGTGAGGCACAGGTGTGTGGACGTCTCACAGAGGAGTTTCCTATAACTAATATGATGGGTTTATGGTGAAGCCTTAGTGGCTGTGAGGCACAGGTGTGTGGACTTTGAGTGGCATGTGGTGTGGAGGACTGTGGAAATCGTGTGTGTTTTTGCCTTGGAGATCTCCTTTGTTTGGGTTTGTTTATGTGGAAGACCTCTGCATATGTAGTTATGTGTTGTGTAGGTGTGGGTGGTGTTTGAGGTGTAGTGATTGTGTTGACAACCTTTTCGGTACCAGATATACTGGCATGAGGGGAAGAGAGCTTGGAATGTAGGTTCCTAATGTAATTGCATCTCTCACAAATTGTGTTCGTAGGTGGTAGTAGTAGATGGTTGTCCGTGTACATGAGGCAGTTGCTACACTGTCTCAGGATGCCCATATCAACCAGACTGGCAGGAGAAACTGTAAGAAATTGTCCGTCCATATTTGTCAGAATCTGCAGGAGAAAGGCCAAGGAGAGCTAAGGGGTGGGCCTGAAGCCCAAGTGCTTAAACCAAAACTAAGAGCTTTAAATAACCCTTAAGAGTAACACTTAATTTAGACAGGATATAAACAAGCAATAATAAATGCAACATAAAAGATGCAGTTGAACGTTTTAGAGAACAGGCAGCAAGTAGCAGGAAAAAAGCAAAGCAAGATGAAGTAACAGAGTAGTACAAAGAAACTTTTAGTTATGTACTTCCATAACTTTAGATGTTTGGGATCCATCTCGCCTACATTCTGTACTGATGGGTTCGGAGCCAATCCTCGGCTCCGACTCGGCACGCTATACTATAGAACGAAGTCTCTTATTGGCTGAGGTATCCCCACATCCCAGGATGCACCACCACTGCTTCCCCAGATCTTGTTTGTCCGCACACATGCACGCACACATAGACTGTTGATATAATATTGCCAGGTGTTTCAAGATGAAACAGCTAAACTTGAACCGTCCGGTCTCTTCTGATCTCCAAGGCAGGGGGAAGGAGGGTGGGTTATTAGGAATGTAGGCGAGATGGATCCCAAACATCTAAAGTTATGGTAAGTACATAACTAAAAGATGTTATGTGATCCTATCTCGCCTACATTCTGTACTGATGGGACAGCGTCCCTAGCACCTGATTCCTGGGTGGCTCACTGGAAAACACTCCTGAGAACTGTGGAACCGATGGAAGCTCACCCCCGAGATGCCACGTCCAATTTGTAATGAGAAATGAAGGTGTGAGGAGAAGACCACGTAGCCGCAGCACAAATGTCACTAATGGCAAGCTTAGAATGAAAAGCTGCCGAAGTAGCCATAGCCCTGGTAGAATGAGCTTTCACTGTAGTTGTAAGCTCTTTATTAGAAATAAAGTAAGTATGACTGATACAGTCTCTGATCCACTTGGCAATAGTGACTTTCGTGACGGCTTTGCCCAATTTATTGTCCGAAAAGTACACAAACAACTGATCTGTTTCCGTGTTTGGTGCGTCCTATCCAAATAGAAGCGTAATTCTCTGTTAACATCCAAGGTGTGAAAGATGTATTCCGCTCTATTCGAGTACTTTGGGAAGAAAACTGGAAGTTCCAAAGACTGTTGCAGACAAAAACTAGAACAAACCTTAGGAACAAAGGATGGATTCGGTCTGAGGGATACTCTATCCTTATGAAAAACCAGGTATGGTGGTTTGACACATAGGGCTTGAAGTTCCGAAACTCCTCTGGCTGATGTAATTGCAACTAAGAACGCAGTCTTCCAAGAAAGAAATTTCAAGTCACAAGTTGCTGCCGGCTCAAAGGGGGAAGAGGTCAAAGCACGTAACACAACATTAAGGTCCCACGGTGGAGTGGGATGAGATATCGGGGGCCGAAGTAGCCCAGCACCTTTCATGAAGGCTTTACACAACTTGTTGCTCATCAAAGGTGGTTCTATGCTCTCATGAAAATTGGAAATAGCTGCCAATTGAACCTTGATGGTAGAGACCGAAGAACCTTGATTGAACAGAGAAGCTAAAAACTTCAGAACCTCTGACACCGGGACAGTTATGGGATCTAATCCCCGGAGTTGGGCCCAAATAGCAAATGTCTTCCATTTGCTGTTATACATTTTCTTAGTAGAAGTCTTATGGGCCGAGGACAAGATATGTATGACTTCCGGGTCCAAAGCCTGGTTCCTGACTATGGTCGGAAGAGGAGGAGCCAAGCTGTTAACCTCAACTAGTGGAGGGACTGATGAAGTTGTCCCGACTGATGGGTCAAAAGATCCGGAACTTGGTCCAGGAACCATGGACCGTCCAGAGCATAATTCCGAAGAAAGGGAAACCAGACTTGACGAGGCCAGTATGGGGCAACTAAAATCATTTTGCTCTCCAAGCGAATCGCCTTCTGGATCACCTTGGGAAGAAGGGGAACCGGTGGAATGGCGTATAGCAGGCCGGTGGGCCAAGCTTGGACTAGGGCGTCCTTGGGAATCTTCCCCGGAGCTGGAGTGAGAGAGAAGAACTGTTGGCATTTCGTGTTGAGGGGGGTTGCGAAAAGGTCGCAACAAGGAGTTCCCCATCTTCTGAAAATCTGAGTTGCCACTCTGTGGTTCAGAGACCACTCGTGAGGAGAGAGAATAGTTCTGCTCAGTCTGTCGGCTATCACATTGGATCTCCCTGGAATGTGTGTTGCTACCAGAAAACGCTTGGTTGCAATCACCCAATCCCATACTTTCATGGCCTCTCTGCAAAGGGGGTAGGATCTGGTCCCTCCCTGCTTGTTCAGGTACCAGACTACTGACATGTTGTCGGACTGAATGGCAATCATGCCCGGGGGGAGGTAATCGTGTAGTGCTTGCAGCGATAGAATCACCGCCCTCATTTCTAGTATGTTGATTTGGAGGAGAGTCTCGTTGGACTGCCACTTGCCTTGGACTGACCTGCCCAGGTAATGCCCCCCCCCCACCCCATCTGGGAGGCGTCCGTAGTCAATGTGGCCACTGGAGGTGATGGAACAAAGGGTCGCCCCTGATCCAGGTTGGAGGAATGAAGCCACCAACGAAGGTCCTGTTTGCACGTCTCTGTGATCAGAATGAGGTGACTGAGAGGGAGATCCTGATAGGACCACTGGACTGACAGGAGCCACTGGAGAATCCTCATATGTAATCTTGCCAAGGGGACTAGGAGAACGGTGGCCGACATGGAACCTAACAGTTGTAGGACCATCCTGGCTGGGGCTCGGCGTTTGAGGAGCAAGGCTCGAACTTGAGATTGTAATGTTTCTATCCTCTCTGTAGGAAGATAGACCCGCATTTGCTTTGAGTCTATCTCTACTCCGATAAACCGTATGCGCTGAGATGGCAGCAACACCGACTTTGCCCAATTGAAGGTGATTCCTAGGGAGTTGCCTAGAGATATAGTGGCTGCTAAGTTTTGTAAGAGTAGACGCCTGGAGGTGGCAGTTAGGAGCCAGTCGTCTAGGTATGGAAACACCTGGAATCCTAGACTTCTCAGGTGAGCAGTCACCACCGCCAAACATTTGGTGAACACCCTGGGGGCTTTGGTGAGACCAAAGGGCAGTGCACGGAACTGAAAATGACTGTCTCCCAGGCTGAAGCGCAAGTGTCTCCTGGACGACTGATTTATCAGGATGTGATAATAGGCGTCCTTGAGATCTATGGAGCACATCCAAACACCTTTCTCCAGCATCGGGAGAATGGATTGCAAAGTGACCATCCGGAACTTGGACTTCTTGACTGATCGATTTAGCTTGCTGAGATCCAAAATGGGCCTCAAGTCCCCGTTCTTTTTTGGCACCAAAAAGAATCTTGAGTAAGTCCCTAATCCAGTCTGGCCTACGGGGACTGGTTGGATGACTCCTTTTTGAAGCAGCTTTGAAATTTCGATGGCTGCAAGATTCCGTTGACTGGGTGGTGGGTCCGGGATTTTTTGGGATGGTGGGGGGGGGGTGAAAAAGGGATGGTGTAACCTCCGGCGATGATTCGGAGCACCCATCGATCCTGAGTGATATTCTCCCAGGCCTTTAGGTGCTTCGAAAAACGACCCCCGACTGGCTCTGGAGCTGCACAGTCGGGCAATCCTTCAGGGATGCTGGAAGGTTGAGGAGCCACGAAAGGACTCGCGGTCTCCAGTGTTGCGGGGGCCTCCGCCGCCTCTGGGACGGCGTCTTCCTGAAAAATTTCCCCCTCCTCTGCCTCTAGAAGGGGGATCGCCCTGCTGTGAGGAGTAAGCCTTTTGAGATTTACGGAACCACATTTTCCCCCCTCTTCTAGCCTTGGGATAAGGCCTGAAGGGAGTGGAAAACCGTGCCCCTACGGCTGTCAAAGTCTTACCCTCTTGTTCACAGCAGGTCAAGGTGTCCTTTACCTTGGGTCCAAACAGAGAGGACCCATCGAAGGGAGCGTCGGCAAAGGAAGACTTGAAGGCTTCTGCAAAATGACACAGGCGAAGCCAGGACACCTGTTCCCGCCGCTCTACTCGCCCCCTCGGCTGCATACGAAATGAGCCTCATGGACGAGTTCGATAATGATGATAGGGTAGCCAGCTGAGAGCTAACCGTCTGGGCCAACTGCTCAGGTAGGTTACCAGAGAGGGTATCTGAAAGTTCCTTGACCAGATCCCTCTGAAGTCTGGTGAAGTGCGTCAGATAATTCAGAGACCTTAAAGTAAAGGCCGCTGAAGTAAGGGTGCGCTTCCCGTACCGATCCATGCTCCTGGACTCTTTATTAGGAGGATGGACGGACGTAGACGCCTCTGCCACATCTTGTTGGGTAGCAGATGCCACCACCAGAGCATCTACCGCCACACCTTTGGAGAGAAATTCCTTTTCAGGGGGGGGGGGGGCTGAAAGAAATTTGTTGGGGTGAGCTAGCACCGGTTCCACAGAATCCGGGTGCTCCCACTCCCTTCGAGAGATCAAATCCAGAAGCTCATCGAGCCTTATGGACGAGTTCGATAATGATGATAGGGTAGCCAGCTGAGAGCTAACCGTCTGGGCCAACTGCTCAGGTAGGTTACCAGAGAGGGTATCTGAAAGTTCCTTGACCAGATCCCTCTGAAGTCTGGTGAAGTGCGTCAGATAATTCAGAGACCTTAAAGTAAAGGCCGCTGAAGTAAGGGTGCGCTTCCCGTACCGATCCATGCTCCTGGACTCTTTATTAGGAGGATGGACGGACGTAGACGCCTCTGCCACATCTTGTTGGGTAGCAGATGCCACCACCAGAGCATCTACCGCCACACCTTTGGAGAGAAATTCCTTTTCAGGGGGGGGGGGGGCTGAAAGAAATTTGTTGGGGTGAGCTAGCACCGGTTCCACAGAATCCGGGTGCTCCCACCCCCTTCGAGAGATCAAATCCAGAAGCTCATCGAAGGGCGGAGACACTCAGGAGGCGGAGGGCTGAGCCCCGAAGGCCTTGAGGAATATCGACGACTCAGCAGAAGGGGGTTTGGACTGCCAGTCGCCTCATTGCTTGAGGATTTCCAAAATGTCCGCAAAGGAGACATCATCCGAGGACGACTTGGGGGACCCTTCCGCATCATCGAGGTCGGTGTCCGAGGTGAGAGACTCATCAGGGGAGTCGACGTGCTTCCTCTTGCACTGTCTCTTCCTTGGGGGTTCCTCTGAAGATGCTTCGGAGGGACCTCCAGGAAGGGGGGAACCCCCAATGGGGGTGACCTCAGGCCCCAGGGCTCCACTGTCTTGAGACAGGGGGACTACAAAGGAACCAGTCTCCGTGCCAAGGGAAGGTGCCGGTGAGACGGTGGAGGTGGCCAAAGAGGATTTGGCCAAAGCACTCCTCATGGCCCTGAAGGTGGGACCCCCAGAGTCTTGGGAAGGTCCGACCCCCGAGGCCACAACAGTAGACGGCACTCCCACAGCCGACGCACCGAGAGGGAGGCTCGGAACTGAAAACATCGGTCCCGAAGCGTCACCCCCGGGGCTGACCGAGGAGGTCCGTGCACCGAACTGTGACCCGAAGGGCGGGGTTGGAGTAAGGCTCGGAGCCGACCCGAAAACCCCCACCGGCTCCACCAGCACCGGCTCCAACGGTGCCGAGGCTGTTGGAGGAGGAACCAAGACAACAGGGTGGGCAATCAGCTCCGGAGCCGACTGGGCTGGAGCCGAGACCAACTTTTGGAAGACTGGAGACTGAAACAGTCTTTGAAGTACCCTGTCTGTCTGAATCCGACATCCTCGAAGATCGAGAAGAGATCGAACGAGTTCGAGTCGACTTCTCCACCGGTTCCGAAGGACTGGGGGACTGGCTCCGAATCGTCTCGATAAATATCGGTGCCGAGGGAGACTGCACGACTGTTGCACTTTCCCTCGGTGCCGAAGGGGAAGAGTCTGAGCGGGCAACTCTCATCGGCTCCGAAGACAGTGGTGCCGATGAAGGTGACCCGCCTCTCGAAGCTCTAGCCGTCGGCTCCGAAGCCAGAGGAGTCGAGGCTGGAGGCACCGAGGCAGACCGTTCCGCCCTTGGCTCCGAAGTCCGTGGAGCCGATGAAGAAGCCTGCCGAAATTTCTTTGTGGCCGGTTCCGACGGGCTGGTCGGAGCCGACTATTTCTTTTTCTTTGAAGGTGAAGAGGAAGAAGATAAAGCCTCCTCAAAAGAAGGTGTAATAAGCCCTTTTAGAATCAATTTGTTTTTCCTCTCTTGGAGGACTCGGGAGGAAAAAGCGTGACAAACGCTGCATGACTCCTGAAGATGTTTAGGGCCTAAACAATACACACACAGAGTGATCGTCCATTATGGACATTTTGTAGCTGCATTTAGAGCACTTCTTGAACCCAGATGGTCTGTGCTCTTTCGACATATTGACTCACAAACACTACAATTTCCAAACATTTGTTAAAGAAAAATGCAGATAAGGACAAGACCCCTCTAACGGAAAATGGGATTACTTGACCAACTATAACACTACAAGAAGACTCACACTAAATATATCACTCACGCGCGAGGGCAAGGCCCCTCTAACTTAAACGGGATCCTTTCCCTCAAATAAAAGACAAGTTTACCACACAATTTAACCAAAAATCAATCACACAACAACGATAGTTGTTAAAACAGCTTTTGGGTAGGTCAATCAAAAATTTCTGACAGAAATTTGTTGAAGAAATAGACACTTAGCTCAGCCAAGTCCGAGACTACGTCTTTGCTGTAAAGCGGCAAACGAGATCTGGGGAAGCAGTGGTGGTGCATCCTGGGATGTGGGGATAGCTCAGCCAATAAGAGACTTCGTTCTATAGTATAGCGTGCCGAGTCAGAGCCGAGGATCGGCTCCGAACCCATCAGTACAGAATGTAGGCGA
Source organism: Protopterus annectens (assembly GCF_019279795.1). Classification (NCBI taxonomy): domain Eukaryota; kingdom Metazoa; phylum Chordata; order Ceratodontiformes; family Protopteridae; genus Protopterus; species Protopterus annectens. The sequence continues at coordinate 631,005,983 of NC_056746.1, forward strand.
GATAGGATCACATAACATCACAAATTAGAAAAATATAAACAGCTAAATAGTGTATTTTTTTATAAAGTAAAAAGGGAGAGAGTAGGAACAGAAGATAATTCAAGGTTAAGGGACTAAGGGGTTTCGCCTTCCCAAATGATCTTTGTATTAGGTAGAATGAACTAAAGAGATTGGACTGGAACGAGTGTTCCCAGATCAAATTTACAGTAGGGGCGAGTAACTGCAAAAGCCACTAACTTCAAGAATACAGCAGTGATAGGGTGGGAGAAAAAAAAAGTTTTAGCACAGATCAGAAAATCAGAAATTCTGCCAGCAAATATATAAATAATTCAGTCAAGCGAAAATAAAGACAGTGCAGAACTCTGAACATTTAGTGACAAAAAATATACTTATCAGCTCTATATTTCCAGATTGTTTGAGAAGTACTCTCAGAACACAAAAAAAATTTTAGCACTGATATGCAGGGATTTACAAAAAGGTAATATTTTTATACCAACGAAACAAATCAGAGCCTTAAGACAATCAGATAACACAAAAGCTGTTAGACCAGTTTTACCAACTTTAAGAATGCAAGACAGTGCTGAACTCTGAACAATTAATGTGCCCAAAAATATACTTATCAGCTCTATATTTCCAGATTGTTTGAGAAGCACTCTCGGTCAGAACACAAGGAGATTCTAGCAATGATGATTAATGCCTGGAAAAGTAGTCCACGTTAAAAGATTTGCTTTTGAGCTGTAGTTTTTGGGATCATGTTAAGTTTATGGCCAGAGAGACCAGTGAACACTTCACATTACCCAGTAGTGGTGAGAAGTTAACAAAATCCCCATTTAAAAGGTATTCCCAGTGAATATTTGAAATCCCCACCCTGTCATCCAGACTTGTTTTAAAGGCTGCTAGGGAAGGTCTTTGTTAACTAGGCAAGGGTAACCTGTTTCAAAAGTAAAAGGGTACATTGGCTGAGGTATCTGTCATGACGTTCGGTGCTGATCTGGTAGTATAGGTTTAAATCTTTACACTGGATGTTTACTTTACCACTGGATTTGTTTAGATGCTGTTCTAAGAGTGCTGGGTTACTTGTAACAAGAAAGACCTTGAAGAGATCACTCCTCTAAAGAATCAGTATGATACTGAATAGAGGGACAGGGATTTTAGTCTGTCAGAGTAGCTAAGGGTATTGAGGCCTGAGATCTTTTTGGTGAGGAAATATTATGATCTGTCAATCTGGTTTAGGTACTTAGTGAGGTACATACCAAAGGATGCATTGTATTCAATAATTGACCTAATAATAAAGGGTGCATGATATTTAGTGGTAGGCCTGATAATAAATTTAGTAGGTCTAATAACGAATGTGTAAAGTGGGAGAGTAACATCTTTAGATCCTGAGGAGATACCAAAAAGGAAAAGTTTTGCAAAGTAGAACTGTTTTATAACCACCACAGAGATGTGGTAGTCAAAGCTGTGTTATCAACATACATGCCAAAGTCCCCTGATGACTTTGTAAAATTTAAGTGTAAGATTATCTATATCGTAAACAGTTGTGATGCTAGATGTACTAAAGGAAACTGTGCTGCATTTCTTGGTGTTGAGAGTAAGTCCATGATTAAATGCACCAATCATTTGTTTGGTCCAGAATTTGAATATCAGAATGTGATTCGATAGTTGCTCTCTGTTCATCAGCAAACTTTGTGCTAAGACGTTGAGAGCTATAGTGAGAAGTGAGAACTGAATTCTGTATTCCCCCGTTATTGGCTTTGTCCAGGTTTTTTTCTGCTAAGTGCTTGAGAGCTATGGTGAGAAGTAAGAACTGAATTCACTAAATGATAGCCATTTAAGTTTCAGTCTTCCTATCTTTCAGGAAATTGCTGATTTGGCATAGCGGTGTGTTGCTTTGACTGTAGTGCACAGGGTCCTAGGTTCCACAACTGGCAGTGAAACACATGGTGGTAACACAACATTTTATTCTAGCAACATTCCAAAATTATTCAAGAAATGTTTAAAATGTGCCCCTGGTTTTTGGGCTTTTGTCCCCCTCCCAAATAAATTTTGACTTTTTCCAGATTTCTTGTACTGCAAAGTTGAGAGATGCAGTTGAGTGTCGAGTGGATTTTACAAGGAGCTGAGAGCTTCAGGAGAAAATGAGTTTAGTGTTGCTTATGCTGAGTCTGCTTGCATTGTTAATAGCATGAGAGGTTAAATACTTGTTTTAATGCAGAAGGCTGTGGGTTCTCCTCCCACAGTATGTAGATGCATTGCTGATACTGTACTGTGTTGTTGTACTTTTAAAGTGGGTGGGTGCAACAAGTCAAGGGTGAAGCTATAGATACAACAGAAGTGAGAGCATGTCATGCACAGGGGCGTTTGTGCCTCAGTGGAAAGAGCAACAAATATCATTAACCCAAATTCAGGAACAGAAAATCAGAATTATGCTCTGTGCTGCATTATAAGAAAAATATTTTTAAACAAGTGCAGCATTTTCCAGCATTCGAGATAAAACACATATTTTTCCACTGCAGACAGTGGAGAAGCAAGAACAGCCAGTTAACAGCACCTGGATTACAAAGATAGTTTTGATGCTTCAGGATGAATGTAGGAGAGGGTCTGTCAGTACTTGGACTAAAAACTGGAAGTCTTAAAAACATGCAGTTCGCCTAGTTTATTTTGTTGTGCATTTACAGCTATTGAGTTGGTCTGATAACACAAATCAGAGTAAGTCTAGAAAAAAATTGAAATTGAAAATAAGTTTGAGAAGCTGTTCAAGATACCCATGACTACTGTCATTGTATTTTATATATATATATATATATATATATATATATATATGTGTGTGTGTGTGTGTATATATATATATATATATATATATATATATATATATATATATATATATGTGTGTGTGTGTAAGTAGACTTTTATGATGGAAATGTTCTGAATTGGGCAGTTTTGCCATTATTGGTTCATGCATTTTGTTTCATTGTCTACTGGAAAAATGTTCAAACAATAGGTTCATAGGTAGGTACTAGACTAATGGCCCTAGGTCCTATGTATGCCTAGCCAAAAAGGTACCCTGGCTTTCAACACCCAAGAAAATTATTTTCCTGTGCCCCTGTCGAGCAGAGCTACAGAAGTGATCCCCGTGGTAAATTTCCTATTTCCCATCCAGTCATCAAGATTTTTCTTGAAGAGTGCTAATGAGGAGCTTTGTTTGATACAGATAGGTAGTTTATTCCAGAGCATGGGAAGTCTCTAGGATAGGAATCTATCCCTCCAGCATGTTCTGTTTATTGTGCTGACAAGGTTTAGGTCCAAGAGCGTGTAGCTTGAAAAGATTGGGATTTCTTTAAATGGAGCATGTCAAATAAATTTAAAATGTACTCAAGTCTAACAAGTGTGCTGTATTATACAAGGAATATAATAAAGTCAGGAAGGTGTATCAAAGAGCACATGTATGTTTATTGTTTTGTGTGCAAGGGGCCTATGATTTGAAAACAGCCAAAAGGTAATCTTTATCCACCACTGGCCAGATGCATTTTCTTTGGATGTGGTGTGGGTTTCAATGCTGTTTCAATGAATGTGAGTTTCAATGGCAGGAAAGTTTTAATGCTAAGTCTGTTTTCGTTGTGAGACATATTGCTTTCTTTAGCCGATGTCTATTAGTGTTTGTGCATTGTGCTATAAAATGTAAAAATAAAATCCAAATAATCATTGTAGAAGTAAAGCAGTATGCACATTAGTGTTTATGGTAAATGGGGCAAAATAGCCAGGTAATGGGACATTGGATTGGCTGCAGGGGGACTCTGGTGCCATATTTTTGTTGTCTGCTCTTCAGTTTGCATTTGAAAGTTGGTATCCCACAATTTCATTAGAGTGGGTGGGGTTACACAATTACGTATGCAAATGTTATGTTAATATACCTAATTTTCATGGGCCTTGTCCAGATTTTTGATGTTTCCAGGTTGAGAGGTATGTCTGCAGACCATTTCAAGTTTAACCAAAACACCCTATTCAGAATTTCCCTCTAGCCTCATGGAGAGCAAGATAAGATAGAGTGGGAGAAAATTTGAGGCTGCCCATCCAGTTATCTAGGTTTACTTTGAAGGTGGCAAATGTGCTACTCTGCTTGACATGTAGTAGAATCTGTTCCACAGGTGAGGAATATTTTGGGATATGTATCTGTCATGCCAACATATCTTAGTTACCTGCTAGTGAAGGTTTAGATGTCCTTCTGTTTACTTGTAGCAGTATTCTTCACTTGAGGGGTATCCCCGCCAGATGACATCCTGAAGTCGGCCAGTATAAAAAAGACTTTTTTCCCACTGTAGAGTACATGGTACGTCTGGCATAGGCTGCAGTTGTACGTAGTCCATAAAACAGACGTATGCACGTATCATCCATTGAACTTTTCTGCTGCCAGTCAGAAAGCCAGCTACTGAACATTGATCTTGCTGTTTCCATCTATTTTGTTGTCATTCTCTCAGGTAAGTACCCTGTTGAGGAATTTCTTCTTTGTTCCTTTTTGTTCTGTCATCCAGGAAGGGCAAGTGCCAGTGTGGAAGATAAATTCCATGAAGGACAGCCATACTCAGTGTCTCTTATGCCTATGTCCCAATCACGACCATATGTCTTATAGTATTTACCAATTCTTTGTTCCAAAGACCCTTAGAAGCAGGCTTAATTCCTTAGCTTTCTACTTTGAAAATCAACATTTAAAGTTACTAACTAAACTTATGGAGGGTGCCTCGGGATCCGATAACAACCTCTGAAGCATATGGCCAAAAAAGCTAGGCCTACACCTTCGGCTGCACCTCTGCCATCCGCCGTCCGTCCTGAGGAGCTTGTCGACCCAGAGGCACATGGGAGCTCTGGCTTGGAGTCACAGGCCAAACCCAGTTTTGAGGTTGCCTTGCCTTCAGCCACCAGCACGTCTCTAGAGGCGTTAGGGATGTTGAGGGGGAACCAAGGCTTGAATGAGTGGAGGATCCCAGGGGGTTTGCTTTCAGCTCTGTACCTGAAGTCCCTGAGTCTGAGCCATCTGACAATAGGCCAAGGACTGGCCCTCCAATCCCTCGAAAAATGGTGTCTCCAGCTAGGAAAAAGCAAAAGACAAAACATTTATCCACTACTACAGAGCTTACTTCTGAATGGCAGGCCTTCTCTCAAAGTCTTTTCCAGGCCTTCATGGCCCTTAAACAGACTTGTACAGTATACCCTTCTCCAGGCCTTCATTCCTCACAGAAAATGGTTAGGGAGTCTGAATCATCAGAGGAAACTTCTGAAGAAGAGGAATCCTTAGATTACTCTACCAAAATAGCCTCCCCTTCTGAATATGTATCTTCTGAAGAGTATTCTGTAGGTGCTGAATCTCCCATGGAAGAAATTCCTTTGGGGAAACCATCTTGAAGATGGAGGAGCACTTTTAAGTGGGATACAACTCAAATTTCAGACATACAAAAAGGTACTACCAATTACAAAAAATGAATTTGCAAAGTACTTCAGTTCCACCCAGATTTTTTGGATGCATTCCACAATGCCTGTCAGAATCCAGACTCTCAGACCCCAGCTCCTAAGAACCTGACAGTTTTTATAAAGTCCCAGAGGATCAGATTTTTCTTTTCAGATGTCCTGCAGCAGACCCAGCAGTCATATCGGTTAATAATGACAAACCATCCAGGATGCTCCCTTCTTAGTTCCCTGTTACCTTCTGACAAGGAAAGTAGAACCTTTGAAAGACTATGTAAAAAGACCTACACCTCAGCAAGCGTAACATTCAGGACTATAAACTAGTAGACACGTGATTAAATATTGTCTAGAATTATTGTCTCGGGCTACTGCTGCCCTCTCAGACCTCCCAGAGTCAGAGGGGAAAACCTTAACCCTGTCCCAGTTGGGGGCCGTTTCCAAAGTGACTAAACATTCCATAAAATGCAGCTATGATGTGCCAGGACAGCTGCCATAAGGTCTGTGCTCAGAAGATTTTCTTGGCTCAGACGTCAACCACTTCAGGATGATTTCAGAGGCAAACTCATGGATGCCCCTCTAGGTAACTCTTCTCTGTTTCGCCCGGCTGCTGCGAAACTTTTCAAGTCCCTACAAAAAAGTCCAAGGAACTCAAGGAGTTAAAACACCTCCTAGTTTCACGTGTACCAAGGTTCCACAGGAACTTTCCTTCAAAACCTGTCTTTGTCCATAGCCGATCCCAGCACCAGACCAGTAAATCTTCAAAAGGAGGAAAATGACATCAGAGGACCAGGCCTCCTGAGAACCCTCTTTAACAAAAGCAGCCCTTTCCAGACAGAGCAGGGAGTCTGTGACTGCCCTGCCTCTGTTCCACCTCCCCCTTCTCCCTTCTCCTCCTGTCCAGAGCTCATGGAGTGTGGGAAGACATTACCCAAGACAACTGGGTCCTTTACATCATATGAAATGGATATTTCATGGTCTGGCACTCCATCTCCACCTTCTGGGGTATCCCACAACCCCCCAGGATCAGCTCCATCTTTTCTCTGACCTCCTTTCAGAAATGTACTTACAGGGCTCCGTTCAAAAAGCCCCTGCCAATTCCAAAGAAAAAGGATTCTATTTAAGGATGTTCCTGGTCCACAGAAAGGATGGCCCTAGGATGGCCCCTGGAGGACAATTCTGGATTTGTCTCACCTCAACATATTCTTAAAAGGTCCCTTCTTTCAGAATGCTTACTTCCCCTCTGCTGCTTCCTCACGGTTTCATGGCATGTCTGGACATAAAAGATGTGTATCTTCACATCCCTATTCACTCAAATTAAATGAAATATCTGCATTTTCTGTGGGTTCCTGACATTTTCAATTTTCTGCCCTTGCCCTTTGGTCTCTCTGCAGCTCCAAGTCTTTTCACCAAATGCTTGGCTCCAGTCATTGCCCATTTCAGGCTACTAGGAATCCAGATATTCACATACCTGGATGACCAATTCTTGTAGGCCCAAGCCCACAGATCCTGCAATTCAATCTCCAAACCACCATTTCCCTGCTGGGAAATCTGGGGTTCACAATAAACTATAAAAAAAAATCTACCCCGTCTCCAATCCAGGACCACATTTTCCTTGGGTGGAGAATTCAGACAGACATACTAAGAGCAACTGTACCGCCACAAAAAGCAGAGGACCTTTACTCTTACTTCCTGTCTCTTCTGCATTTACACCACATTACAGCCAGAATTTCTCAAGGTGCTAAGGTTTTATGGTTTCTACTATTCCCATTGTACCTTTGACAAGACTACACACGAAGAAGCTCCAGTGGTTTTTCAGATCAGTCTGGACACAAAGAAAATTCTCTGGTGCTCTGAACAGGTAAGCCTAAATCCAGGACGACTACTCCACCCTCTGGATCCAGTCCAAGAAATGTATGCCGATGCTTCAGACATGGGCAGTGGTGCAGACATGGGAAAATACACCATTCAAGGAAGGTGGTACATCTCCCAGAAAAGGAACACAACAACATAAGGGAAATGAGTGTTGTTCCTAGCCCTTCAGACCTTCATATCCCTCTTTGTTCACCGACAACAAGATGGTGCTCTAGTATGTGAACAAGCAGGGGGGGACCAGATCCTACCTCCTTTGCAAGTTGGCCCTCCTAGTATGAGACTTCCTTGAAAAGCACAATATGACCATTCAAGCGGTGTACATCCCCTTCAACAGAAACCTTGTTGTAGACACTCTAAGCAGATCCTGGACTCAATCTCATGAATGGATGCGTCACAGGGATGTATTCTTGGACATAGTCCACCAATGGAGTACTCCAAAAATAGACCTATTTGCCTCCCCTCTGAACAGACAACTTTTGTGTATTTTGTGCCAGTGGCCCAAGTCCCCAGGCATTGAAAGTGGACACCCTCTCATTGTCATGGAAGGGGATATTTTTGTATTCATTCCATCCCCTTCCTCTAATACCAAAAGTCCTGCTTAAAATCAGGCAGGACCGACCAAAAATCTTGTTGGTACTCCCTTTTGGCCAAGACAGCACTGGTTTGCCTTTCTCCTCCAATTATCCCCGGGCAGTCAGCACAAAGTACCCCACAGAGTGGACCTTCTCACACAGAGCAAAGTATCAACTCTTCAACTGACTTTGTGGGTGATAGGGTCCTAGTTCCTTTCAGGCACCTTTTCTCTGAAGACATGCTCAAAGTTTTGCAGGAGGCCAGAAAACCCAACACTAGAAAATCAGGTTTCAAAATGGAAAAGGTGTTCATTATGGTGCCATTTTAAGGATCTGAATCCATTACCCGTGGATATTCCTGAGGTTTTATCTTACCTGTGTAAGTTGCTCAATGCTGGCTTGGCTTATTTATCAGTCAAAGCCCACGTCAGCCATATCTGCATGCCTGCCCTTATCTCCCCATCTCGCCTCCAGGTTCGAGGTGAAACAGTTCCTTAAAGGCGTCCTCTACATTAGACGTCTCAGGAAACCCTTCCCTCAACCTCAACTTTGTACTGGAAAAATTTACTCTGCCTTCCTTTGAACCAGCAATGTTCGCTTCCTCCAAACATTGCACCCAGAAAACGGTCTTACTGGTTGCCTTGACTTCAGCTAGAATGGTGTCAGAACTCCAAGCCCTTATAGCTATCCCCCCTTTCTAGTTTTCCATAAGGACAGGGTTTCTCTGAGGACCAGCCCATCCTTTATGCTGAAAGTGGTTAACAAACTCTCTCTCAACCAATCCATCCAACTCTCCCCACCTTCTTTCCCATCCCACAAAACCACAGTGACAGGATCCTACATTCATTGAATGTCCACAGGAAATTGAGGTTCTACCTGGCAAGACTAAACCCTTCAAGAAATCTGACCAGCTCTTCATTAATTTCCACCCCAGAGTGCTGGGTCTCTCTGCTTCCAAGCAGACCATATCATCCTGTATCTCCAAAACCATCTCCTTCTGTTACACTAACCATGGCAGGAGTCCTTCCTCCCCTGTAAAAGCCTAGTTTACCAGAGCCATGTCTTATTCTAAGGCCTTCTTCAAAGGCCTGGATAACAGCACCATTCTTGAGGCAGCTGTCTGATCTACGATTCATACCTTTACCAAACGTTGCAAACTGGATGCTGTCTCCAGATCCAGAACTGGCTTTGCCAGAGCCATCCTCCATGGCTTCATTGTAAGCTCCTCTGTTCCTGCCTCCTCCCTTTCCTCTTAAGCTTTGACACTCTCCCTCAAGTAAAGAATACTGCAGCAAGTGAATAGAACGACATAGAAAGGTTGTGTAAAATCCTACCTTAACCACAGATATCCTTCTCTTCACTGCTGCAGTATTCTGTCCCTCCCACCTTCCCCACTGGACTCTTGTCTTTCATGGATACTCGCACCATTTTTTCCTTAGCATTTCCTCCTGGGTCATTCATTTCTGAGGATGGTATATATGTACGCCTGTTTTATGGCCTATGTATGACTGCAGCCTATGCCAGATGTACCACATACCCTACTGTGAGGAAAAAAGTCTTATATATTGGCCGACATTGGGGTGTCATCTGGTGGGGATATCCCTCAGGTGAAGAATACTGCAGCAGTGAAGAGAAGGTCATCTATTGTTATGATAAGATTTTACACAACTTTTCTTTCCTTTAACGGAGTTTTTGATGTGCCATCTCCATGGAGGAGTCTGTAAGAGACTGAGTACAGAGAAAGGGGTGCCAGTCTCTCCAGATAACTAAGATTTGTAAGGCCAGTGATCGTTTTAGTTATGATTCTCTGAGGCCGCTTAAGTTGTGTGATATGTTTAGATAGATACATGCTAAAAGATATCTAATATTCAATAATGAGTCTGAAAAGATAAGAGTAAAGGGGAATCAAGACTTGTTTGGATTTAGTGGAAATGCCTTTAGAAATTAGATGGGCAAAATGAAAGGTTTTCCAAACTACTGTGGAAACATGCTGGTCAAATGTTAAGGAATTATCAACAAGAGTACACAGATCCCTTATAACAGTGTCTGATTGGAAGAGTACATCTCCTATATAATAAGTGAAATTGTTTTATTTACCAAAATGAATTATGCTACATTTTTTTACATTTAAATTCAGACCATTGTCCTTGCACCATTTGTTAACAGTGTCTAAGCTGTGTTATAGCATTTGTGAGTCAGTTGGAGATCAGATAACTCAATTTACAGCAATCTGCAAATGTAGTTAACCATAGGCCAGAATTGATGGCCTGAAGGTCTGAGAAGTGTATGACAGATAGGAGAAAGCTCAAAACTGAGCCCTGTGGTACACCACTAGTAACTGTTTTGCTTTCAGAAGTGGGACCTGCTTCTCTAAACTCGTGGATTCTGTTCAACAACCAGTTAGCTATTATCACACATTGTAATGATTTACATTCAGATTTACAAGTCTGTCAATAATAGTTGCATGGGGAATAGTGTCAAATACCTTTGTCAGGTGTAGATATGCTGTATGCACTGCATAACCTCTGTCCGCTGCTTCAATTGCTTTCTCAAAGAAATTAATGAGTTTAAAGAGGCAGGACCATCCTTTGAAAAAGCCAAATTGATGATGGCCCAGGGTTGAGAGATTTTCAATGTCCAGGTTAATGAAGTCTGAGATAATGTGCTCCATAGCTTTACATATGAACCTGGTGAGACTAATGGGTCTGCGGTTACCAGGGTCCATGGTTGGGCCACCCTTGTGTGATAGCATTGCAGTAGCCATTTTTTAAGCTTCAAGAATATAATCAGTTGGGGGGGGGGGGGGGCTTAGATTAAAGAGTTTAAATAGAGCTTCAGAAAGGCCATGTCAAGCAACCTGATATGATGTCAAGAAACATGGATGAAGTATTCTTAGTTTTTGAAAGGGCTGAGTGAATTTGTTCCATAGTAATTAAATTGTGCAGCTGAGATTGCAGAACCTGTCTGATAGCTGTAACTGTGGGTGGAGTAAAGTTTGCAGTAAATTTGTTAGCTAGGATATAAGCTATTTCTTGTAGGTCAGAGAGTGTACTAGCATTTGGAATAGTTGTGAACACGTTTGGAATTTAGCTCTTATCTTTCTGACATAGTTAAAGAAATTACAATTATTTTTGGATTTAGTGGCTATTTTAAGTTCATAGTCAACCTTGAGTTTTCCTAATGGTTCCCTTTAGTTCTTTGTTAGCTTGCTTAAGTGTGCTGTTAAGCTAGGTAGACTGAGAGCTATTGTAAGCATTAAATAGTTTCTTTCTCTTGTTGTATAATTTATGTATATGAGTATTTTACCACAGGGGTTTATTTTGAAACTTCTCATTATATTTGTTGAGGATAGGGATGGCCTCATTAATTAATACATCTATTTAAGTAGAAGTAGAAGTCAGATAGGTAGCATCTTTAGCAATCAGATCCTTCAGAAGAGGATTACAGCAGAATTTATTTAAGTTATCAAGTAATTAAAGAAGGTTTGCTTTTTAAAAGCTCCTCAACATAGAGCTATTAAAAGTTGAAGTATCACCAATTTTAAAGGAAGAGGTCGCTAAATTATTGTGTGATTTAATAAGACACAAGGATAGATTTAGAGCTGTGCAAGAAGTGGTCATATTTGTGGGGGCTAGGTTAAGGATATTGGTTCCCCCTAGTAAGATGGTTAATTATTTGTGAAAGAGAGTTAGCATTTGTAATGTCAAGGAAGCACTGGGCATGCCAACCATTGGCAGTGTAGGTTAGCCAGTTTATTGATGGATAGTTGCTGTTCGCCAGTAGAAGGGTCTTTGGTTTAATAGAAGTTTCAGCTAATGTGTTACGATAACTATTGTGCCCAGAACAGGACATAGAAGGTGTTCTGTAGCTAGATGTGAAGGGGTAATTAGTCTTGTTTAGGGTGATTTTGACTTCAAGGAGTTCACAAGTGGTGTTGCAAGGAATCTTTTGTGAGGTGATGATATCCTTGACAAATACTGAAACTCCCTGACAATTTCCAGGGGGTCTAAAGACATGATAGGCATTATACACTGGAATGGAAACATTGCTTTCATTTCTCTGAAATCACTTTTGTGTAACTACATACACAAATGTGTTCAAGCTGCAGGAAAGCATCAAGTCCGGACATTTTTTTAGGACTCCCAGCACTGAGTAAGCTACATTAATGTGTTCCAAATTAGAATTTACTGGTTGGAGTATCCATCAGATGGACTGTACCTAAAAAAAAAGGCACTCTAGGGACAGCAAAGGCTTAGCCAGAATGTAAAAGCCATGATGAGAGGTGAAGGCCATCCCTGGCAATGCAGGAAGACTTGTCATCCTAAGCCGACACATACTGAATCCCCCTAAATTGACATCAACTATATAGGCAATTATTAAAGCCAATTATCTTGTCTTTAAATGTTGGTATCGTTCTGAGTGATGGCAAAATACCACTGTCTTTCCTGTCTCAGACACATAACAAGCTCAGTCATATCGTGCTGCATGTCCCTCTGGCTAGATTGTCTAAGGTCGTTCACCCCACTTGGACCACTATCAGGTCATAGTCATATTTCTCAGGATACAGACCTTTTTGCATCCTGGATCCTAACTCCAAAAAGACAGCTGTCACCCTCTTCTTATTCAGCCTGCTGAGCATAGTGTCAGTATGCCTTAGAGTAGAGTCCCCTATTACTAAAACATTACTATGATTTGTTGCAGTGTTAATGGGCCATAAGGGCTTGGAGTCTGCACCTTTGTGACTCTTAGAGCTAAGCGTCTTAGGTGTGGGTGTGAAGGATAAAGGTGGGTGTGTTACTGTGTATACGATGTCTAAGGTTTCTTAATCTTTAGCCTAGGATTCTTAGGCAGTGTTCTGTTAACAACCTCAGCATAAGTTGGTTTAGTGGAAGTGATCTGTGCTGTGTGTGTGTACATCTTGTGCTTATTGAATGCATTCTAAGGTGAGAAAGTAGCCTCCAAGTTAAGTAAATACTTGCACCTGTCTCTTCCTGAATCATTCTCAGAAAAACGAAAACCACCAGGTCTGATGAAGTTGGCACATAGATCCCTTCGAAAGCGCTCACATTAAGGTTATACATTTTTGGTATATGCTGGTTCGTGATTGAAGAGGCTATCAACATTTCAACACGCTTGTGGTTTTCGTTTTTTGAGCTTGGTTTGTGTATTTTGGTGGTGTTCTTCCTGAATCATTGTGAGGTAAAAATACAAAGCAGATAGAATTTGCTGTGTTAAGGCAGTTATGACTGCTATACCATTTGTGATTATCAGTAAGATCAGTAAATAGTAATGAATTGTTTTTGAAATAATCCCTGAATGTAGATGAGTTATTAGGGGCCACAAAGCAGGTTTCTATAGAGAAGGTTACAGTGAAGTGGTCAGATTCGACTAGAAAGGGGTAACAAGTAGGGTGGTGTAATTGGGAGAAATGTTCGTGAAGAGAAGAGCAAGATGATTTAACACCTCTGGTGGGTTGAGGGGCAGTTTCTTCACGTGTTTTGCTGTTTATGAAGTCTAGAAAACTCAGAGCGCATTTGTTGCTGGTAGTATATGTTTGCCTGTTTATTGCCATATAGTTGATCACCCATAACAAAGGTATTTGGTTCAATTTTTAACTTTTCTAACTGGTTAAGATATTCTTCGTGATCTGAAGGAGTCATAGATGGGAATTTATAATTGGCTGTAATGTGATAATTAGTTTTTATTGCATGTGGCTAGGACTTCAGCTGTCTCTAGGTTTTTGTTATGTAAACTCTGGTTAGAAACAGTGTAGTTACGAAGTAATATTAATACTCCTGCACAACTGCTGATGGATCTCGACATGTTTCTTTGTTTACACAAATGGTAATGTCTTCAAGGTTAAGGAAGGCCTCACACTGAGATTTTTTTTTTCATTTATGCTTCTAATATTTAGCAATGCTGCCTTGATGTTATTTGGACTGGAGTTTGCTTTGTTGGGATGTCTGCCAGTTAAACTGTGCCCAAAGCGGCACCATTTGGTAGCAAAAAGTAAATTTTAGCCAGGATGTAAAAAACAGTAGGTGAAAGATGCAGGCCATCCCTGGCAACACCAAGTGGATCTGTTGCCCATTTCATCAGATTCAGACATATATTGGATCACACTGGAATGACACCAGTTTACTAGCTAGTTATTGAAGATACTTTTTTATCCTTCAGTTCAGGTGTCATTCTTGATGATGGCAAATGCTGCCTAGTGCCAGGGTTTTGCTGTCTTCAAAGGCATTTAGAGAGAGTTCAAAACGGTCTCTGTACATCTCCCTCAGAGTGAAATGCCTAATATCATTCATCCCCACATAGGCAACAGCAAAGTAGTAACATTATCAGGGTGACAGGGACACTGTAGAGACGCAAGTGCTATAATGATATCCTTGCACCAGAAAAGCAGCTGTCACCCTATCTCTAGCCAACCTGGTAAGTGTTGTGTTTGTAGGTCTTACAGTTGAATAACCAATGCCAGAGTAATGTGCAACAGACTTGTGAGATATTAAGGATACAGGCTTTCAGTATAACTGACTCCCCAATAACAGCATATGTGTGTGTGGTTGGTATTTGTTCTTCATGGCTGAGTAAGCTAGTAGGAAGTGTATGAGGCTTAAGCAAGGATTTTGTTCTACTTCAGCGTATGTAGGAATGATGTATTGATGCTGTGGTATTGTAGTGTTGTTACGCTGCTGTTTACTTAACAGTGAGTGAGATGAAAAAACTAAATTCTGCTTTGGATACATTTATTTCACATAGGTGAAACCAGATGGAATAAGCGGATTGTCTGTAAACACAAGGCAGTTGCTTTATTGCCTCAGAAAATCAAATGGTAGTAGACTGGCTAAGGATGAGGCTAGAGCGAGCTAGGACTCTTGCGGTGACAGGCAGCGTTATCAAGACTTTTAATCACACAGGTAACAGCTGAAGAATTTAGGAGCATAAATTGAAATCCGTGCAAAACAGTTATGCTTATAGACGCACAGTGTAGAGCTTAGTTACAGAAGTAATAGGGATAAATTATGCGTGAGGATTTTATCTAAGGAATTAGTTACTCTTGTACTCAACTGTAAGTGGTCAATATTCTAGGGCTATTCAATACAGTAAAAGGATAAATTGATTTAATTACTTTAAGGAGAGTGCCTCCACAAAAATTTACTTTGATTACTTACAAGAGGGAAGGATCTTTGTGACCAGATTAACATAAGGGATGCACAACTCGAGAACCACTGGATTTAAGAGCACAAGAGTAACAGGATGAGAGAGTGGCAATTTCTTTCCACACAGCAGTCCGTTCTATGGCTGAGGGTGTTCTAGTGAGTTTTCTTTTGAAAACATTAGAATGATTTATTTTTCCTTCCTATAAAAATGTCTTTATATCTTCTCCCGCAGTTCACACATCTAATTAATTTCTAGTTTCTGTGACTTGTCAAGAATTACGGCTTTATTCTGTCCTAACTAAAGTGTTTAAAAATTTAACACTGCAAACAAGAAGTAATATAAGAAACAGCATAAAGAATATAAACCAAGGCATTTACAAGTCTTTTCTGTATTGGAATAAGTCTGTATAAATTACGAAATCCTCACATTTAGCTGTAATTTTTCTTAAGTCAAACATCTTTTCTTATAATGATTGTCATGCAAACCATCTCTGCTGTCCTTCATAATGTCTGTTTTCATTTACATTTTTCATACTTGCTTAGCAAGGTTCCACCTTGTGTTAAGATATTGAATATTCTTCAGAGAAATCATTAATTGAGTTTTTTTAATGTGTTGCCCTACAATACCATACTAGAGTAATTCCCACCATTATCATATAAATATTAAATGTTTAGATTATGTGCTATTGTCTGTAAACTAGTATCCAGATAACAGGTAATAGAATGCAGGTATTGTGTAAGTTTATTATGAGCAGCAAATTATTATAAATCTTTTTTTTAGAACAAAAGCATGAGATATCAATGTAGTATATTCTGTCTTAAAATATAGAACTCTGTGCCTTGCTCCACTCACTTTAAGAAATTCATGAGATTTTTTTTTATTAATCACCAGTACAGGAAACGTATTACTATTATTTACTATGTATAACAAAAATAGTATACCTGTGATTTTAATATATATCAGTAAACAAAAACTTCCGTTCCATATTAGCAGACAATCTTAAACCCTTTCTAAAGCAAAATAGTTAAAATTCATGTAGTGCTAATGAAGTACAATGCAACAGAGACTGGCAGTTTTTTATGTGTCACAGAATTGAGCTTGATATTGCACCTAAATTAAGTGTTATTACATAAGTGTAATAACATTTAATTTAAATGAATACCTAGCCACATTAACCCCATTCAGTAAAAAATAAAGTTTAAAAAACATCTGAATGCTGTTGTGTAGGGCTTTACTACTGCTACTCACTTATGAATCCCAGGGTTTGTTTTACAGACTGTAACTTTAAACATGCTCCCGGTCACTGCAGCACAATAATTGGTTATATTTATTAATCATCAGCATGGGAGTAAATATTCTTTGTCCTCTGTTACTCTCGCGGAGTACTTTTTCAAGTTAAATAATTTTACACCAGTGTGTTGCATTTACACATTTTGCTGCTCTACAGATCTTAATTTGTGGGGCAGTACGCACTGTGTAATAGCTGAATCTTGAAACCCTTGCTCATTCATTTTTGTTGACATTTTTATTACTACATACTGTATATTGGCCACTGCCAGTTCATGTTATTGTCATCTGGATCAGGAGCATGTAGCTTGCTGTGCTTCTCAGTATTTTTTCCTGTGTATTTCTTTGCCCCTGGTAATGCTTTATCATTGTGACTTCTAGGACCCTCCTCACCAGTGTAAAGGTTTGGTTTATTTCCCCAGACCAGAGGCTGCTTACTTTGGGGGGTGGGGGGGGGGGTCTAGAGTGGAAATCTAATTGTCTTCAAGTCATGGGCTGTAGAAAAGTCCCAGGGCAGCAGCATCTGTAGTGCCCACTAAGGATTTTTTATATATTCTAATTCCCCTTTATTTGGGCAGCTGAATAAGATATCTGCAGATGGACCTGCAATACTTGAGTGAATATGTTTATGCCTGTACATCCACTCTTGCCAACATGTAAGTGCATTGCTTGGATGACTAGAATCTTGCCCCTGCCATTTCATGTCGAAACCTGTGTCTGCCATTCCAGCAAGTGGTGCACAGGGAGCATGTTGCTTTCTTTCGAGATGAGACATTTGATATCAGATTCTCATTCTCATTTCTCTGCAGCCTCCAGTGCTGAGACTCACACTCAAACTCATTTCCACTAGAGCCTTTTTGGGGTTCATCCATCTTCAACAAGCTGGCTGCTCTGCAGTCTTCCTTGCCACTTAACAATTTCCCATATTGAACTTTCCAGGTATACTACACAGAGCTGACTTCTTGTATGGGATAGGTACACCGTGTTTTAAGCTTGCAACAAGCATATTCGCATGGCTGAACCTGTAATTACATGCATAGAGAGAAGAATCAGCCCTTTGTCCCCAATAGAATGCTTTAGATAGTGGCTGACAGGTGTAGCGTTAGCAGAATTTTTCTTCATGTGGCATCAGGAAGGAGTTGAAGAAGTTGTTCCCCATTTTGTGTCAACCAGAACTACAGTTTCAGAGGGCTTCACAGTTCTCCTTTCTTCTTATATCTTCGTTCTTAGATTTAGGTACACATTTCAGCAGTATTTGAATTCCTTCTTCTTGGTTTGTCCCTGACAATTTCACATTAACGATATAATTTCTGGAAGAGGTTCTTCCTTTTCATCCATCAGTGAAGACTAACTCACATCTGTGGAACCTCAGTTTTGTCCTAGAAAGCTTATCCTGCAGTTCATTTGAGGCAGTATCCTTTGCTGCTCTGAGATTCCTATCTTGGAAAATAACATTTCCACTAGTTATTACTCATCCCAGGTGGATTTTGGAGTTGCACTCCGTCATCTGCAAAGAACCTGTGACAGATTTCCACAAAATTAGGGTGAACTTGAGGACCAACCATTCTTTAATGTTAATTGTAATCAGAAAAGATTTCCCTTAACCAGACTGTTCAACTGATTGTTTTTCCTCATGTAAGAAAATATTGGCAAGATAATTCTGTACTTCCACAGGCATTTTGGGTACTTTGTGGATAAAACCAAGGATATAGGGAAAGCAGATCAGCTGTTTGTGTCCTTTGTCACAGGGAAACATCAAGGTACTCACTGAACAGTTTACAAGTGGTTGTTATCCTTTGAAAGGTATGGGAAGACTGTGAAGGGGCAGATTAAGGCCCATTCTGCTGTTGCAGTGGCCACTTCAGCAGCATTTTTCATTTATACCTATACCCAGAGACTGCTAATTGGTCCTCCATTTATACATTTTCCAGATATTATATACTGCATATCTAGTCCAGGAACAGCTTAGAGTCTGACACAGCCATTCAGCATGACCTTCTCTGTACTCCTACTCCCTGGGATCCCTGAATGAGCAAAAAAACCTCTGGTGCCCTTGGTAACACTGTTTTTCATCTCCGGATGTGGACACTGCTGTGATAGTCTTACCATCTGTTACAAGTAGTACTGCAGCAGTGATCCATACAAAGAACATATTGTACAGTTGTGTGAGTGATCTCATAGTAGCAGTAGATGCTTGGGTAAAATCACTGTTGCCATACTAGCTCCTACCTGCCTTCCCATATGTTATCTTTTGGTCTCTTCTGTGGGCTAATAGCTGAGATGAGGGGTTAAGTTTTGCTGTCAGTCACAATTCAGCTACCTCTTTCTCATGCATGGCTGTTTGCTACAAATGCCTAAGTGCTACACAGTGTTTTGTTGACTCCTGTTAGACACAGTTTGCAATGAGTACTCTGTTAAGAGTTATTTTATTCTACCATGTCCTGTTCCTGTCAACAGGTGTTTCTCCCAGGTCATCTCTGCAGAAAAAAAAAAAGAAAAAAAAAGTAGCCGAAGATATCATGGCTAACTGCCCATTTTATCTCTGGTATGAATGTGCATTCCTCCATCAGGGAAGAGCCAGATCATGCTAGGATATCTGTACTACTCTGAGATAGTCAGGCCAGGTGGCCATCCACCTTAATATAATTCCCATATGTCATTAATGCTGCTGCAACAGTGATCCTACTTGAATATCTGTTGTTATGGTAAGTGCACTTAATGACACTGTACTTTCATTTCGTTGATGACTGCTTAAATGATAGTAGGAAAAGACCAAGGTTTTCTGGCATTTTGTATTTGTAGGCATGTACTAAAAATAATTGAGTAGGGCATGGTGTGCATTTGCCACTCAGATGTCAGTAAATTGACATCCTGTTGTTTAAATTACTGTTTTCTTCAGGCTATACACGTGGAAGCAGAGCCACAGACTATCAGCGCTTACCTTATATATCTATCCCAGCATGCTCCAGTGGAGGACCAGGGCTTGCACAATGATCTGACATTGGTAAGTGATATGTACATTTTTAAATGTGTAGCAGACTGGGTTTTTTTTTTCTTTAGTCTTAAGTATGTATCAGATTTTGTTAAATGATCTTGTCACTGAATTGTTACTGTTTGCTCAAACCAGTACTTCTCTTTCCATTATATCTCTTCACTCCACTATCTCATTCTCCATTTTTAACTCTCACAGCCCCAATCTTTTCATGACGTGTATCAGTATTGTTTGTTCCTCGTATGTAATAGAGTTTTCCCTCATCGTACAGCATACTGCACTTCCTTGTCTTCATTAATTTCCACAATCCACAGTCCAATTATCAGTTTTTCGCATACAGATTTTAGCTCCCCTTAAGCACAAAGAAAGATGGGGTGACTAAAGCCTCCTCATCTTTAGTTTTAACCATAATAGTTTGTCCTCCATTTTCATCTGTATTTTGTAATCCATATACTGCCTTTGCTGTCCAAACGTTTTGTCTCCATTTTCCTTCTTCCTACTCTTTCAAACACTGGTAGCCATCGTATTCCCCATTGTCTTACACAAGCTCTGCTCCTTTTGTCCCAGATGCTGACCACTCTTGTGCTTCCATGCTTAATCTTAACTGTTCAGGTAGCATCTGTAACTGTCTGGGTGGGATGTATAAACAGAAGGTCACAAAACCATCAACATTTGCAGAAAGTCATATTTTTATTAATTACTGTATTTAAAAAATGCTGGCAGTAGAAGCTTAATTGTTAATATTTTGTAAGATGGAAGCCTTTTTTGCAGCCATCATTTATTCATTGGAAAATGTTGGTTTCACTTTCCTTTAATAAAAAAAATTGCACTTGTGCCTTGCCTTCTAAGGTTCTAATATGCTTTCTGAGAAAACTGGTTTAAATGTTAATGGAGGTATTTCTTTGCATTTGTATCAGATGAATGTGGATCTGTTAGTGGTACAAGTGTTGCAGGAGTGAATGAAAGGCAGCCCAGTCATTGCACTATTAACTTCTAGCAAGGTGTCGCAGATGCAGCAGGTAGTGCCAGTGGCTATGGAAGTATGCATTACTCTAAGTAATGCATATGCAGTCTGGACAAAAATCTGTGCATTTCTAGGAGCATTCATGATTTACTTGCTAGAATTGTAGTCAAGGCCATCAGCTTACTGCAGAGATGATGGAATTAGGAGCTTGTAGAAAATCCCCTTTAGCTCCCTGGAAAAATACTAAAACAGGACAGGTTTATTTGCATATAAATGAATCTCTATATAAATGTTCCACCTGTTGCTTTGCTGTCATACACCAATGCCTGACATTAAAATTTCAGTAAATATATAGTAATGTAATCTAAAAATATAGCAGCTGATTACTGTCTTGACAGCTTGTCCTTCATGTATTCAGTTGTCAGCATACCAACAGACATCGCACAGTGCTTTGACACATTCTCTGATTGAGATAAATCCAAACCTTGTAAAAGCAAATAACTGTTTGCACTGTTCTTCCCCTGTTAATTAGTAAAATGCAGCTTCTCAAACCATCCCATACAAAAGCAGCATTAATCACACTGAATCAACTACATCCAGAGATTACAGTGTCTTGCCTACTGAGAAAGACAGGGTTTTAAAATACCAGGATTGCAAGCAGGAACTAGAGCAATGTGAAAATGATGTCCAGACAGTGCCAATAGTAGTAGAAACCGCAGGAATAATGAAGTACTTACAAAATGCTACCAATATGTGTAAACGCATATGAACTGTGGCAAGTCTGGCTACATTTTGGTTGTTGGTAAGAGCTGTCTTGACAAACATCACAGACTGAAGCAGTACTATGTCAATGAATGCTGATCATACCCTGACTTAGTAATGGGGGTCCATTCCCATCACAGTATTAGAAACCTAAAAACAAAAATTAAAAAAGAAATATCATATTACTGTTCTTCACCAAGAGCGGTACTGTACATAGCCTCAAAGCTACACTTTGTATTTTTATAAAGCTGGTTTGTTGATTTCAGAAACTTTCTATCTCATGCTGCCACATGGTCTTCCTGAATACCTACAATTTCATTTTCAGACAAGTTGACAGAACTTCAAGTCTTTGGCACTAGATGGTCTTATATATACAAAATTGAATGCTTCCAGAATAAAAAAAATGTCCTGTAGAACCCACCTGATTGCAGTTGTATAGGACATCTATACTCTGATTCAATGATAAATGCTTAATTAGTCCTCTTATTAAACGCACACAACAAAAAACGGAAGCAATACGTCTTCCAGAAGCACTATCAATCTCCACACGATGTCACTGGGTTCAAATGACATTCCATGGCTAATAAAAATGCAAGGAAAAATACATTGAGGTGCCTTTTTTAATTAAGCATTAAATAAAATGATTTGAGTGTTAAGAATTATACCTTTAATCTGTGGAAAATTTTTACAATAGCTATTTTATAGTGAAAAAAAAATTCAGCAGCAGTGTTTATTCCCAACTGCTCTTATGTCTAGCTTCATGTGGCTCAGTATTTTGATTCTGAGATGTAATTCTGAGTCTCAGAATGACAAAAAGCTTTGAAATTACAAGAGAACAGTGAATGTCAACAAAGTTGTTCTTTTGCCGGGGAGGGGGGTCAAGCTCCCCCTACAACCCCATCCTCCACTACTATCGTTGTTCTTCTTCTTTCGGCTTTTCCTGGTTAGGGGTCGCCACAGCGGAACTCCGTTCCGCTAATGATTGGCAGCCGATTTTTTTACGGTGCCGAGGTGCCAGCTCAATACCCAACCTTCAGTGAAGGCACACCCATTCTACGCATGTCTTTCAAACGCCACTCGACCGTGGGGAGGACATGCAGATTCCACACAGAAGGCACTCCAGCCGAGAATCGAATGGGAGAACCTATATTAATTCCAAGATGGCCATACCTCAGCAAAAAGGGAATACTTCAAGAACTGACTGGGAACTTAGTATATTTAAGTTCCCATTTTCATGTATGAGTTCACTGTTCCAAAATTCACACTTAAGAGTTTCAAAATGTAAAGCTGTTACCATTTTAACTTCTATTTTGTAAGTTTTACTGAGCTTTGTTCAGGCAATGCATCAGTCTGATTAGCTGTCTCCTTGCATCATTGGGTGCATTCTCTGTAATCACCTTCATAGAGTTTTGTGTCCTGTTGTAAGATAGTTCTGTATTTTAGTTGACCAGTCCCATGGTCAGCACGTGTCTTTTGTCTCATTCATTGTGTTTCACCATCTTGTCTGACCTGCTTGACTAGCACATCAAATTTCTTAGTACAACTTGTCTAGTTGCTCTCTTGCCCTGGTGTACTTTGGTAATTGCATTTTAGGTCTTCTATAGTATTTATTTAGGTAGCTAGTGCCATTGTATTTGTTTATTTGCTTGTGTATGTAGCTAGGTAATTGAGCTGATTCAAAGCCCCTTTTCAGCCTATATCCATTCCAAAAGGCAAAGACAGATGATACTCACACAAGTGAGTCTATATGACAATATGTACTGGAATTTGGAAATTGGAATTGTGGTTTATTAAACGATATGTGCATGAAAAATATGAACATAGATTTATAGTATACATTGTAATGATCAGAAACTGGTTACCTGTTTATACATTATTTGGTTATGAAAATATACATTTGGTAGCTAAGACAGTTTTTTTGTTAGGTATGACAAGAGCATTTTTATCGATTTCAGAGGTACATTACAAGAAATTTTATAGCAAGGTGAAGTGCAGTATTGTCACAGTGTTGAGGCTGAACAGCTAAAGGTTCATTAGCTGTTATAATGGAGGCTTGTGCATTTATACAGTCAGCAATATGTTAATCAGCTTCTTAAAGATAGTGGGTATAAAGAGGTGCAAGCTGTAGTTCTATATTGGTTGAGGTAATGAATTTCATGAAGGGGGTGCAATTTCAGATAAAGCTTTCTTAGTTAAGGAGAGGATGAAGTTGAGCCTCTTTAGAAAGGGTACCCTGGGTGCCCGTGATCAACTTCAACTCCCCTCATTCCCATTTTGTACATGGGGTTGCGGTGTCACATCAGCAGTGACCATCACCATCACCTAGAGCCAATGTTCACAACACTGGGTGTTGAGCCCTGCCACAGATCGTGTTGCAAATAAATTATGAGAGAAGTCTATGTTTAATTTGATGGTAATTATATCTTCTGGGGGGAGGTTGCAGTAGAAGGTGGAGAGGAGGTTGAAGATAAGTTTAAAAATAGGTTGCTCTGATAGTGATGTAGAACCATTTTGCTTTCATTATTGCATTTGAGTGTATTCCTGGTGATGTAACAAGTATATAAATCTAAAGATTTTGTTTTCTGGAGTTTGGAACATTGTGGTATTATATTTGTAGAACACAATTTAGTTGGCGGTATTTGCAGTTTTAGACCACCTGTCTCCATTTAGTGTAATGTGAGCAAATAGGTTAGTTTGTAGGTGTATGTAAGCTGGAAAAGCACATTTTCTTCTGTTTTTTATTAGTGCGATAATGGGAAACAAGTCCTTGGTGGAGCCAGACTACTAAATGTTTTTCAGTAGGTACACATTTGTCATCTTGCCAGTGTGGTGCAGATGGTGGAGCCCCTGTGATTGAACCTAAAGGTAGTAAAGATCTAGTGCCACATGTTTACTGAGGTTAGACACTAAAAGACTGGCATATGAGTAAGAGAGGTGTTCTACTGTTCACTACGCTATTCTTTTTTTCCATGCATCTTACTTGCTTCCCTACCAATGGCTATCAACCTTCCTTCAGTGAGTTATGCCTGTTTATTCTGTATCAGTGACAAAGTAGCTACTGACTATGACATGAGAGCCAACTTGAGGGAGCTATCTTTCAGACAGGCATGAAGTTTGATTTTCTTTCGTCATCCACAGACCATCAGACCTTTCTTGTCTCATTTTGTTGCTGATGACTGAGTCATTCTCTTGTGTGTTTGAGCATGTGTGTTGCTCAGGTATTGGGGCCTTTGCCTGCCCTTAAATTTCTTGTATGGCGTGTTCATCTTAGTATTGTGAGGATGTCAGCCTTCAGGGTTCAGGAGTGTGTCGAATGTAGTCATAAGCTACCTCTGTATTACTCACATGACTGGTACGTGTACTGCCGGGAGGTCACTTTGATTAGGGTCGAGGGTCTTGGCTGACAGGCTTGCCAAGCTACTTTTAAAATACCTGTTTCCCACTTCTACTGCTAGAGCATCTCCTTCCTCTGCTTCTTGCCCTACTAATTAGGCCTCAGAGAAGGCCAGGAAAAATAGAGATAAAGTTAGAGATAGAAAGAAGAAAGATAAATGCATATTCAAAGAAAACAACTCCAGAAAAAGGTCAGCTGAGCGGAGAGCTGATAATGAACCTGCACAGAAGTCCCCAAGATTCACTGTTTCCTCTGCTCTTCCTTGGATCTGGCATCAGCACCATTCCAGTGTCTTGATGCTCCAATATTGAAGCTGCATTGGTCCCAACTCTTCAAGGTCCCAAGTCCTTTCCTGGCTGTAGATCACGTCCTGCAATGTTCACCTACCCTGGCTGCCACCATGAATCTGGCGTTCTCAGTAGAATCCTTTCACTCCCCCACCCCGGATTGGCTGCCTTCATTTAGGGACCAGGAGTTCGTAAGACTGGTACACTAGCCTACTAAGCCATCTTCTGCATCTTCAAGGTCTGTGAGGTCCTCTCAGAGCATTATGGAAGTTGATTTAGGTAAGTTGATGCAATCACAGATTGACTTGGGGATCCTTCCCTCCCCCTGTGCTCTGAGATGGAGATCTGGCTCCTCCACTCCCATTTCTGTTTTCTCTGTCACTTATCTGCACTGTGGGAGCTGGTGGTTCTGGATCTGACTCCAGCCTGTGTGATTTCATTCTCAGTGCTGAATGTGTGGCTGCCTTAATTTCCATATTTAACCTTGATGCATTTGACTCCTTCCTTTTCAGAGTTGATTGCATCTCCGAGAGGAGAGGTCAGGGTAGGGGTCACAAAGTCTTGGTCGACTCTGAGGCTTTTGGAGCCATTGTTGCTTCCTGGGGCTTTCACTTTGGACAGCTCAGCTCCAGTCTCTGTCTCTGATTCAGCCTGGTCAGTGGCTGGTGCTTCTTCTAGACACTTGCATCAGAGGAGGTCCTTCTGTAGTCGACCGTCTTTGACATTGGAATTGAAGGTTATCGAAAGGATTCCATCCCGTCTGTTGGTGATTCTTGCTCCAGTTTGGATTAAACCCAGTCCTCCAGTCTGCCTGCTGTTTCAGTCGGTCATCATCTTGACCAGGGATAGCATACATCTTGAGGCCTCAAGCAGCCCCAGAGCCAGGGCTCAGCTGATGCTTCCATGTCACCTCCCAGGAGGAGCACAGGAAGCACTGGTGTAAGAGGATGCACCTAGATTCTCCTCAGGAAGCACAGACGGAGGATTCTGACCTCTATGACGGGGGAGGTTCCCCAAAATCTTCCCAACCTTTTTTGATGACTTAATGGAATAGAAGAGATAGTTGGGAGGTTGGACCAATTAAGCCCTCTTCCTTTGAGGAGTCAGTTTTTCTTGAGGCCTTCAGTGCGGGTCCATCCACGGTCTAAGTGGCACCCCAACCACATATGCTTGTCAATTTAGTGTCTAGGATGGTGTGGAGAGAGCTGTACATGACAATTTTTAGTCCTACACAAGAGTAGGGAAGATTGGAGCAAGGGGTGTGCAGTTGATGCCATTGTAGTAGTCGTGGCCACCAAAAAGGAACTAAGGTGTGTGTGTCTGTCCATCCTCCTAACAGAGAATCTGGAGTGTTGGATGGATTCAGGAAGAGCACATATGCTTCAGCTACCATTGCTGTTCATGAGCTCAGTTGCATGGCACACCTGGCCAGGCTGCATTGAGATTTGATTAATAAGGTTTCCAAGCCTGTAGCCTCCCAGCTGACAATTGAGATGTGTACATCTGTGGAGGCTGAGTTGGCTACCATGCTATCAGTTTCAAATTTATCCATGTGTTTGCTGTCCAGTACAGCAGATGGTACAGCCAGGATAGCAGACACCAACATTGCATTTTGCCACCATGCCTGGATGCTGCTGTAGAACTTCTTGGAGAGCTTTAAGGCTTCCTTTTTGAATGCCCAATTTGATGGTTCCACCTTATTTGGAACTAAAGTTAAGGATACTCTGTCCAGGAACAAGCAAGAGGGCCAGAACTTGTCTGCCAAGGAGGTCCACTTTTCTACTCCTCAACAGACCATTTCTTGTAGTCAGGGGGGTGGCGGTAAGTGGCTATTATTCTGGAAGTCCTACCTGTTTGCTAAAGAGACTTCAGGTGGTGTACAGGGCTGTCCAGGATGACTCCACACTGATAAACAGCTTAATTTCAGCTCTCCCAATGTGAAAAAAAAAAAAACTGGTAGGTAAAGGCCAGCAATTCTCCCTATTTTAGTAAAATTCAGTTACTGGCTAGTAAGTACACTGTCTGGATGCCAGCAAAGAAAAAACTTAGCCTGAAAGAAAATCAGTTAGAAAAAGTGAAGAGAAAATACTGACTGGGAAGAATCCTGCAGCTGTTAATGCAGTTCAAGCTCGAGCTTTGGTGCAAGAGATGGTTTCCAGTAATTTAGAGGAAAAAGCAAGTCAGATATGCTTAGAGATTATTAAAATAAATGAAACACTGAAGGCGTATATAAACTCAAATAACAAAAGGCTTTAAGCAGCTATTCAGATGATCTGATATAACTGGAAAAATCAGTAGTTGAAATTAAGAAAAGGCTGGTTGAGAATGACACTGCTCAAGAGGAGCTGTTTCAAAAATAGCAGAGTTAGAGGACAGAGCACCCAGGGAAGGTCTGAGATTGTTTCTTCCAGTGTCTCTGGTACAACAAACATACTGTATTAATTTTATGAAAGCACAAGTAAGTACCTGGACTGGTATTCCACAGCAGGATTTGTTAACCGAAAGGGCTCATGTTGTGTGTACTTCAAACTGGCCATGAAAAAGCTGCCATGATCTATATTAACTAAACTAACCAGCAGAAAGAGTTGATCCTGACAAAACTGTGACAAAAGGGCAAAGTATTAAAAGTTGGAAACAGTAGATATCCCATCAATCAGGAAATTTCAAGTGGCAGGTGTGAGATTTGAGCTGCTGTACCCAGCTGTCTTCAGAATGTTATTTTTTTTCCTGGAGGATCAAAATCATTTTTTGATGCAGAACAGGCTACGGGGAAATGTTAGTTTGTCCAGCAAGGGATGAACCATCAAACAGAAGAGGACTCTTCTCGTTCTTCTGATGATAATTTTCATAAAGAGACTTTACCAGTGAAACTGTTACTGGTGTTCCAAAGGAAAATGCTCAAGAGACAGATAAAAGCACAGGAGTTAACTAGAAGAGTCAGGAATACCTTGAATTTCAACCAGAGTCTGGGGTTGGGATATGTAGATGAACAGGAAGAAGACTAGCAGCACTGAAATTAGTGAGTAAATATGACGCTATAAAGCATCAATCACATTTGTGAAATATGGCTTTACAAGAAAAAAAGTGGCTGAAAAAGATTGGATAGTTGTTGAATTTGTTAAACCTGTTCAGAGACTGACAGGCATATGCCCCTCTTTATGTAATTAATGTTTGGAAGGATGCTAAAAGTAAACAGAAGAAAAAGGGAAAAAGTAAATGTATGTGAACCAATTTTTTTTTTTAACATTATTTGTATAAAGCATTTCATGAAATAAATTGCATTTTGTATAGTAAAGCATTTTTAGTGATTGTTGTATGTAATAAAGATACTAAAGCAAGCAGGTACTTTTTTTTACTTTGGCATTTCAATGTAAAAAGAGAAGAAACAATGAATCACAAAGCAAGATAATCCAAAAATAAACTTTTATTAGAACTTCACTCTCTTAGCGCCTCGGGTCAAAAGTCTTTTCACAGTATACCATCACTAAAAAAAGTTCTTAATATACTAACATCAAATGTGAAGTTGTTCAATCTCGCCTTTTGTTCTTACATGTGAGATGGGCTCCGAGTCGGCCGCTTTCCAAGCTGTAGATATCTGAGAAGCTCGAGACACAGTCCCTATCCCATGATGCTCTGCTGCCAAACCCCAGATCTAGTTTGCCGCTGCAACGGATCTCACCCTCTTCGCAAGAAGCTTGGGCCAGTACCTTTTTTTCTTGTCTTTTGACAGAAAATTGTTAATACTTGTGATAGTTTTTAATATATAGTAGTAGTAGTAGTAGTAGTCTAAATATTTCCTGTTTGTGTTTTTTTTTTTTTTTTGAGATACTTAGCGTGTGCTTTGTGTGATTTCTTAGGAGCGGTTGGTCCTAAGCCTTTGGCCATTTCTTTAGTTGCATTTTCTGACAGGGCTCTGTCAGTTTTTCTACCTTTTTTGCTAATACTTGTGGTTTTTGTGAAATAGAGTTAGTGAGTGTTCAGGGATCTGAACGTTTTGTGTGATTGTTAGTGGTCTTAATATCTGTAAAGTTCAGGGATCTGAATGTTTAGCAATTGTGCTGTTTACTTGTTTTTACATATGTCAGAGAAACAGAGATCAGGGTTCAAGCTGTGTGGCTGTGGACAGAAGATGTCCATCACCAACCACCACACTTCATGCATTTATTGCTTAGGGCCTTTACACCTGCAAGAGGACTGTTCCATCTGGCACTCTTTTAGTGGCAGAGTTATGCTGGAAAGGCGTAGGAAGCTTATTGATAAGAGGCCTCTTAAAGTCAGACTTCCTAGAGTCTTTAGATAAGTCTGAACAGACCTCCAAATCTTTGAAGGGGTCGAAGTCTTCCAAGGTGTCATCGGCTCCGAGCACCTTGGGGAAGATTCGGTCGCCGGCTACTCAGCCCTCAGAGCTGAGCACCGAACCTTTGTCTCGGAGCCAAGTCCCGAGGTTGGAACCTGTATCGGAGGTTTTAAAGTCTCTGATCCTTCGGTCAGTGAATTCTTCTGCTCCTTCGACCCGTTCTTCCAGGACCCCATCGGATGTTGATGTGGACCGTGTGGTGCAGAGACTCTTGGAGAACCCGGCCTTGGCCAAATTGCTTTCGGTTTCATCTCATCTGGCATCGAAGCCCGACACCCCCCCCCCCCGTCATGATTTCTGCTCCTCCTCCTCCGAGACCACTTGAGCCTTCGGAGCCGGAAGGTGAAGGCCTGATAGTTGTTGAACCCTCTGAGCTGAGGCCTATTCCGGTGCCTTTGGCCCCATTGACCTTGACATCTTCTGTTCCAATCAAAGGGTTTTGGAGCCGACACTCTCTCGCTGGTTCCGCGGGAGAGAGTCGAACCGAGGCTTCAGTTCCGACTCTTCCTCTCGGGACCTCGGCGCAGTTGAGTTCGGCTCCATCCTCTGGTTGGGAGCCCGTGGTCTCGGCCCCGAGGAGACTGCTGTCTTCTTTGGAACAGGCAGACTCCTTGGGTCGAGACACCGGTGCCTTCGATGCCATGAGGAAGGTCATGTCTGCCAAAACTTTTACCTCTTCAGATCCTTCCTCCTCCTCCCCTAAAGGGCCCCGTTCTGTCTCTACATCACAGGTTCCTACCAAGCGACGAGACCCAGAGCATCAGGTAATCCTATCGGGCGACCCCTGCTCTACAGAGACTTCACCAGACGCCCCCACTGATAAAGTCCGTAGGAAAAGACTGTGCAAGAGGAGGCACTTGGATTCCCCTAAGGAATCCTTGACATCAGACACCGACTTAGAGGAATCAGAAGGGTCCCCACGGTCCCCCTCAGAGGATGTCTCATTTGCAGACATCCTAGAAATGCTTAAGCAGAGGGGTGACTGGCAGTCCTTTATACCTACTGAGGATCAGTCAGTGCTCCTGAAGGCCTTTGGGTCTCAACCTTCCACCTCCTGGGTTACTCCGCCTTTCGACGAATCAATGGACTTGATCACTCGAAATGCGTGGGAGTCTCCCAATTCCATGGAACCGGTCCATCAGAGGCCCAATAAATTTATCACCTCCCCTCAGGATAAGTCCTGTCTTACAAAGGGAGTCCCCATTGATGCCATGGTGGTGGCGGCCACCAAGAAAGAGATGTCAGAGACCTCTTCTTCTGTCCATCCTCCTAATAAAGATTCCAGGACGATGGGCAGATATGGGAAACACATTTTTAGTTCTGCGACATTTGCAATGAGATCGCTTAACTATTTAACCCACTTTACCCGTCTTTAACGAGATCTCCTCAAAGAGCTTGGAGATACTCTACAGGGCAACACAGATGATGCTGTCTCCGAGAAAGTGATGGCACAGCTTAACACCCTTAATTCCAGGGGCAGAGGAGGGGGTTATAATGGTAGATGCCGCCCAGGCAGCAGAGGGGGTCCACAGAACCAGGGTGACAGGGAGCAGTTCCTTGGCAAGCCCTATCAGCGCTCCTGAGAGGAGGCCCAATCGTCCTGCTCTGGAGGCAGTTGGGGGTTGCTTAGCTTTATACCCAAATGCCTGGCTAGGAATTACATCAGATTCTTGGGTAAAAAGCATAATTACCAGAGGTTATATCATTCCCTTTTCAAAATCCCCTCCCATTCTTGCAAGAATCCCAGACATTCCATTCAGTCTGTGGAATCTAGCAGCCATAGAAATTCAAAGGCTGCTGGAAAAAAGAGTCATCCAGCCAGTCCCGGCGGACCAGATAGGATCTGGAACTTACTCCACGTTCTTTTTAGCTCCAAAGAAAACAGGGGACTGGAGGCCCATCTTAGACCTCAGCAAACTAAATACCTTTGTCAAAAAGGAAAAGTTCTGAATGGTCACGCTTCAATCGATATTTCTGTTTCTCGAAACGGGCGATTGGATGTGCTCTACAGACCTCAAGGATGTGTACTACCACATCAAAATGGCCAGACCTTCCAGAGATCACTTGCATTTCCGGCTGGGGGCCAGTCACTACCAATTCCGACCTCTGCCCTTTGGTCTCACCACAGCCCCCAGAGTGTTCACCAGATGCATGGCAGTGGTCACGGCTCACCTGAGACATTTAGGATTCCGGGTGTTTCCATATCTCGACGACTGGCTCCTCACCACCACCACCAAGCATCAACTGATTCACGCCACAGATTACACTATCAGCCTGTGCTCCCAGTTGGGCATAAGCTTAAATTTCGAAAAATCTGCTTTATCGTCGTCGCAGCATATTTCCTTTATAGGAGCAGATCTAGACACCACCACCACCCTGGTCAGATTGCCTCAGGAACGAGTAATCTCTTTATGAAACCAAGTATCCCTTTTGTTGATGGAAAAGAAAGTCCCTGCATTCCAAGTTCTGAAGCTGTTAAGCACCATGGCAGTGACTCTCATAGCGGTTCCTCTGGGGCGTATGCACATGAGGATACTCCAATAGTTGCTCTTCACACAGTGGTCTTATCAACAACTTCCAATGTCACACAAGATTCTGCTGACAAATACTTGCAAAAAGGACCTCCTTTTGTGGTTGAACAGCCACCAAGTTACTGTAGGTCGTCCGTTTGTACTCCCCCCTCCCACAACCACAGTGACCACGGATGCTTCCCTGATAGGGTGGGGGGGCTGTGTCAGGGAAGAACTGTCCAAGGTACTTGGTCAGAGATGGAATCCGGTTTGCACATCAATGTCTTGGAGTTGAGAGCGGTGTTCCTAGCGTTGCAACACTTTCACAACTCTGTGCCTCGAGAGACGATTGCAATACAGACAGACAACATGTCAGTAGTCTGGTACATCAACAAGCAAGGGAGAACCAGATCTTACCCCTCATGCCGAGAAGCCCTGAGAATTTGGCAGTGGGCTGTATCCACCGGGCGCTTCCTGATAGCAATGCACATCCCGGGGTCTTCCAACGTGATAGCGGACAAATTGAGCAGAGCCAATTCTGTTGCCTCACGAGTGGTCCCTCAAAGAACGAGTTGGGGAAATGATATTTTGCAAATGGGGCCAGCCTTTCTGCGACCTTTTTGCATCTCCGATGAATACCAGATGCAGCAGCTACTTTGCCCTGTACCCACCACTGGGGGACATCCCAAGGGACACACGCATACACGATTGGCCCTCGGGTCTCCTATATGCCTTTCTTCCATCCCCACTGATACCCAAATTTGTACAGAAAGCCAAAATCCTGGGAAGGACTGTTATTCTGATAGCCTCGTTTTGGCCTCGGCAGATATGGTTCCCCTTCCTTCAACAATACCAAGTGGAAGAACCTTGGGTTCTGGACCCAGTGCCAGACCTTCTGACTCGTTCGTCAGGAGTTCTTCACCCCTCTCTTGTCTCCCTCAAACTGACAGCTTGGCTGCTCCACTTCCCAACCTAGCCAGGTCTCATGATTTGTCTCCCACGGTTCAGCATATTCTGGTTTCCTCTCATAAAGTCTCCACCAGGAAACTATATAACAGCAAATGGAAACAATTTGGTCATTGGGCTTCTCAACATGGTATTGATCCCTTTTATCGCCCCTATTCATGGCATTCTGGAATTTTTGACTTCACTTTTCCACGATGGTGCGGCAGCTGCTACTATAAGGGTTCAATTGGCTGCCATATCTAACTTCCATGTGGGATGCGGAGGTTCTAACATTATGTCCCACAGATTATGTAAAGCCTTTTTGAAAGGGACTCATCACCTTTGATCCCCTATCAGACATCCGATTACTCCCTGGAATCTGAATTTGGTGCTGTCTCAACTCATGCTTCCCCCTTTTGAGCCTGCATCTTCTAGACCTTTGAAGTTCCTTTCTTGGAAGACAATTTTCTTAGTGGCCATTACTTCGGTTCATAGTTTCTGAACTTCAAGCACTCTCTATTAGGCCCCCATATTTGGTCTTTCACCCCGACAGGGTGTCTCTAAGAACAAATCCATCCTTTCTCCCGAAGGTCTGTTCCGAAGCGAACTTGAACCAGTCCATTGAACTTCCCACTTTTTTCAGGCATCATGCCAATAAATTGGAATACATGTTGCATAAGCTTGTTGTTCACAGACAATTGAGATTTTATTTGGACAGAACAAAAGAATTCAGAAAATCATATCAAATATTTGTTTCCCATGCAGACAATAAGAAGGGCCTTTCGGTATCCAAAGTTACGTTGTCCAAATGGCTTTCTGATTGCATAAAGTTTGCATATTCTTCAACCCATCAACCTTTAGAAAGTGAAGTGAAAGCTCATTCTACCAGGGCTGTTTCTACGTCCCTAGCTCACACAGCTCATTTACCTGTGGACACCATTTGTGCAGCTGCTACTTGGTCCAAACCTCATACATTTATTACTCATTACAAAGTGGACAGGGCTTCCAGGGACAGGGCTTCCTTTGGTTCCACCATTCTCAGGAATGTACTCCCGTGAGCCGCCCAGGATTAGGGTGCTTGGGGCACTACCCACATGTAAGAACAAACGACGAGATTGAACAACTTCACATAAAGAAGTTATGTTCTTACCTTAACGTTCCATGTGAGTTGTTCATCTCGCCTTTGTTCTTACACTCTCTCCCACCTTCCCCCTCCATGTTCTGGAAGAACGGGTATGGCTGGTGGTCTGTTTGGTCTTGGTAGTATCCTCTTGCCAGCCAAGTTATCTCTTAACTAATTGTAAATAGTTACTTTGTTATATTGGGTTGCTTAGTTGTGTTTCTTGCTGGGTTCAGCAAACTAGATCTGGGGTTTAGCAGCAGAGCATCATGGGACAGGGACTGTGTCTCGAGCTTCTCAGAGATCTAGAGCTTGGAAAGCGGCCGACTTGGAGCCGATGGATAAGCTCCGTACCCACGTGTAAGAACAATAGCGAGATGAACAACTCACATGGAACGTTATGGTAAGAACATAACTTCTTTTTAAAAAGCCTTGACACCATTAATCAGTTAGCAGTCAGTTAAATAAAAACCTTCCAATTACATTCTAGATTAAAACCTTTAGGAACCAGTGTATCATATTTTAATATAAAAATCAGTTCTTTAAATAACAATATA
This sequence comes from Protopterus annectens, assembly GCF_019279795.1. Taxonomy (NCBI): domain Eukaryota; kingdom Metazoa; phylum Chordata; order Ceratodontiformes; family Protopteridae; genus Protopterus; species Protopterus annectens. Next base: position 631,040,220 of record NC_056746.1, read on the forward strand.
GGTTTAACATCTGTCTTTTCAATTTGTCCACAACAAATCTGGTCTAAAACAGTTGCTTGAAGCCCTTCTCCATTATATAATGGTAGGTCTTAAAATTTGCTACAATGGGACATTCTACTCTAGCTTTCCTTATGTCCCTTAAATGTTCCTGTAGTGTAACTTTGAATGCCCTCTTGCTTTCCCCAGTATAAATTCTATTACATGGACATTTCAAAGCATAAACTACTCACTCTGATTCACAACTATAACTACCTTGTCCATTATATCTCTTTCCATTAGTCCTACTAAAGCTTTTCACCACATGATTACAGCTGCAGCATCTTCCACTAGGTGCAGTCCCTGCACTGTAAAAATTCCTAACAGGTGACTGATTCTTTCCTTTGTTTTTGTTGTCATTTGGATAAAAAGAGAAGAAAGGCTGGACAAAAGCATGTTTAATTTAATGGGTTGTAGTCTTAGGTTGTTAGGATGGGAATGGGGGTGTGTAAAAGTGCTCTGATTATAATACATGTAGAATTAAAATGTTTTCTTTTACATTTGCTGAGATGAATGTCTAGATTAATGCCCTTGGCTTAATCTGATACATTTTTTTGGGTAAGCAAGTAGGTTTTTAAAAAAATGAGACATCACAATGTAGTGAATAAATTTCCATATCATTTTTACAGTATTCTTTACAATAGGGATTCTCTGCCAAGGGTAGCCGGACATCTGGCCAGTATACCAAAACTTTTATGTTGTAATAGGTACATCGTACATCACATTTATGCTTCTCAGAACTTCTTTGCCGACAATCCGAACACCATCTTCTATCGCCAGTCTTAACACTCATTCATTTGCTGGTTACAAGCAGCTTTTCAGATAATTGCCCTGTTTTGTTTGTTTTGTTTTTTTTTTCCCCTTCGTCTTATCTCCTTTTTATTTTTGGTTCTTGGCTTCATGTCATCTAGAAAGGGGAAAAGCCAGTGTGGCAGACAGATTCCCGTAAGGATTGCATTGTTTGTTTTGTTTAGGTGCTTCTCACACCATACATCTTATACCATTTGTCAAGCATATATTCCAAAAACCTTGCATAGTCAGCTTTTTTTTAGCAATTTATGTAGAGAACCAATGTCTTAAATTGTTGGCAAAAGATACTGTGGAGGACTCTTCCTGGCCCAAGGGTCAGCTGTCCGTGAAGAAGATGACCAAGAAAGCTTGGTTGGATTCTTCAGCTGTACTGCCTCCGCCGGACATCTCTCTCAAGGTCAGTGGAGGACTGCATGTTTTTTCCAGATGGATTTCTCTGCTACGGCTGCTTCGAAGGCCGGCATGGATCCAGCTTCTCGGATGTCCATGGAGGCCTTGCATACGTTCACTTCGGATGCTCTGGGGGATCTATGGCTAATTATTTCCAAAGGGCTTAGGGGTGTTCCTCAAATTTTGGTTAGAGAAGAGATTCCTACCACCCTTAATGAGTGTCATTGTGTCAGAGCGACCTAAGATCTTTAGGATTGACATCTCTCTTAAAATAGAAGCAGAAAACTGAGCACCTTTCTCCTGCTCCCAAAGATCATCAAAGTGAATGGCATAATATCACACAAGGTCTGTTTAATGGATTTATGGCTCTGAAGCCTCCTCAGTAGGTCTCTGTTTCTTCTCCCCATTGGTCTTCTACCCGTCTTTAGAGGCCTAGGGAGCAGGTTTCATCTGATGAGTATGTGAATTCTGATGATGAATCCTTGACCTATTCTTTGCAGATTCCCTCTGCCTTGGATTATGGTTCTGAGGAAGAGGAAGTTGTAAGTTCTGATTCTCCTTTTGAGGAGATTTCTTTTGGTGACACAATCTCTCCTGTGATAGAGTTTAAGTAAGATTGTGCTGTGGTCTCTGATGTTCAGAAAAGGTACTACAAGCCTCTTTAAATGGAGCCTGCTAGGCACTCTGCTGTTCCTTCTGTTCTTGCTGCCTTGTTGGATACTTTTTCCACACCTTCTCAGGCACTTGACTCCTTGCCCCCTGCTCCTAGTAGCCCTGATAGGTTTTATAAGGTGCCTGAGGACTGCAAATTCCTTTATATGTCCTCCTCTGTTGACTCTTCTGTTCTTTCTGATAAGCAGTCTAAACATGTGCCTTCTACGAAGCTGCTTTCCTCTGACAAAGATATTAGAAAACTTTGGCGAGGTTGGGTAAAAAAGTGTATACTTCTGCTACCTTGGTGTTTAAAGCTGTAAACTACCAGACTCGTATGACCAGATGTTTTAGCTCTTCCCTCTCAGGCCTGTCAGGTTATTTCAGATCTTCCTGACTCTGAGAGGAAGTCTTCAGCTTTTTCTTTACTAGTGACTTCTTCTCAGATTGCGCACCATTCTATTAAATGCAGCTGTGATGCAGCTGAGGCCTCGTCTACAGCAGCTGCTTTTTGCTGTATGTTGAGGAGGTATTACTGGCTTTGACTCCAAGCTTTGCCTAATGATATTAAGGCTAAGATGATGGATGCTTCTTTTGATAACAGATATCTTTTTGGTGCTGCCACCAGCTGAGATGTTTAAGTCCCTTCAGGAGAAGGATAAAGTTTTACAGGATTTGAAACACATTTTTGTTTCACTTGTTCCCCAAGTTTCAAAGAAAGTACTCTAATAAACCTGCCTTTGTCTGTAGACACTTTTGTTGTCACCCCAAGGTTTAGAAGGGTTGTAGAAGGGCTTCTTCGGCTAAATCTTTTCAAACTTCTTCAGGTCAGAAGCCTACTTTTCCAGACAAGCCAGGTGCTGTCTGACTCTCCTATCTCTTCATCATTCCCTATCCCTTCCTGTTTGAATTATTGGGTTCTAGCCATAATCACCCAAGGGTATTATATAGCTTGTGAATCTCTTCCCCTTATTTTGGGCATTCTTTAGCCTCCTCAGGAACAGCTGCCCTTTTTTTCCAGAGGTGCTTCAAGGTTTGTCTTCTCAAGGAACAGTTCAAGAAGTTCCAGTTCTTCAAAATGGCAAAGGATTTTCCTCCAGAATGTTTTTGGTCCCCAGGAACGAAGGCACTTGGTGACCCATTCTGGATCTCTCTCAGCTAAACCCCTTTTGAAGGTTCACTTCTTTTTGGATGCTATCCATTCAAACCTTATTTCCTCTCCGTCTTCCTCAGGCTTTTCTAGTTTCCCTGAATCTCAAAGATGATCGTCTCCATATCCAAATTCATCCCCTCTTCTGGAAGTTTTTTTATATTTCCCTTTTGCTTCCTTGCATTGTCAGTTCTCTGCTTTGCCCTTTGGTCTGTCTACTGCCCCAAGGGTCTTCACTCCTGTGATTGCTTTTTTGCAGATTGAGGTGAATACAGCTCTTTCCTCTTCTCCAGAAATCATACTTCAACATCTTCACTTTTTGTCTCATGCAAAGCCTAGGGTTTACACTGAATTTCCAAAAATCTTTCCTGAGCCCTTCTTAGGATCATGATTTTCTATGGTACAGACTGTTCCAATGCTGGTGTCTCTGCCTCATACCAAGACTTAAACTCTGATTGCATTCTTTCAATCCATTATTCCTGTGGACTCCATTTCAGCCAGGGAGTTTCTAAGGGGTCTAGAATACATGGCTTCCACCATTCCTTTGCTTCCTTTGACCAAGCTTCATGTGAGAAAGCTCCATTGGTTCCTAAAGTCAGTCTGGCTTCAACATTCTCATACTTTGAATTTTCCAATTCCCCTTCTCCCCTATCTCAAGCTGGAACTTCAGTGGTGGATTCCTCAGTTATCCATCAACCCAGAGCTTCCTTTTCAACCTCCACTCCCCTCTCTGGAACTCTCTACAGATGTCTCAGACATGGGATCAGAGTCTCCTTCAGTCCTCTGAAAGTGCATGCCCTTTGGTCTCCTCAACTAAATAAAGACCACATGAGTATCAAAGAGAAGAGATCATTTCTCCTGGCTTTTCAGGCTTTTCATTTTCTTTTTCTTCCAGAGCCACTCAGTCTTCACAGACAATACCACAGTGATGTGGTATATCAACACCAAGGGGGTGCAATATCTTATCGACTGTGCAGACTGGCTCTTCAGGTCTTGGATCTAACTGTCCATTATCGGGTGACCCTTCAGGCAGTTTGCATTCCATCATATCAAAGCTCTATGGCAGATTCCCTGAGCAGGTCCATAACACAGCCTCACAAGTGGATGCTTTACAGAGATGTGTTGCTGGACCATGTCCACCAGTGGGGTACTCCTCAAGTAGATCTTTGGTCCCTCCCCTCTGAACAGACAACGTCCTCTCTTTTGCACCAGAGTCCCCTAGCCTGGAAGATGGATGCCAACTCATCTTCTTGGAAGAGAATTTGTCATTATGCCTTCCCTCCTTTTCTTCTCATACCAAGGGGTCCTGTTCAAGATAGAACAGGATGCTCCCAAAATCATGTTGTTGACTACTATTTGGCCCAGACAACATTGTTTTCCTTTTCTACTGCATTTAGCCAAGGGTCTTCATCACAGGTTACCTCACAGGGTGGACTTAGTGACAAAAGATAAGAGGTCTCTCATCCATCCCCACTTGTCTACTCCTCAACTGATATTGTGGGTGATAGGGTTTTGATCCCTTTTGGGCACCTTGTTTCTGAAGACATGCTTGTGGTCCTGCAGGAGGCCAGGAACCCACTACCAGAAAATCTTATTTATCCAAATAGAAGAGATTTTCTGTCTGGTGTCTTTCTTTTGTAACCTGGATCCACTTACTGTGGAAATTCATTTGGTGCTCTGTCTTATTTGTGTGAATTACTCAATGCTGGGTTGTCATATTTTACTGTTAAAGCCCCACCTATCAGCTATTTCTGCTTGTTTGCCTTTGACTCCCCATTGACTTCTAGATTCAAAGTCAAACAATTTATTGAAGGCATCCTTTATATTAGGCCTCCCAGAAAGCCCATTCTTCCTTCACTGGACCTGAATTTTGTTTTGGAAAAAATGACTCATGCTTCTTTTGAGCTTGCAGCTTCAGCTTCTTTACAGCATTGTTCTTGGAAGACTGTTCTTCTTTTGGCCCTTACCTCAGCCAGACAGACAAATGTCTGAGCTGCAAGCTCTTATGGCTTTCTCTCCTTCTTTTAGTTTTTCATAAGGACAGGGTGTCTCTTTGTACTACTACTTTTATGCCTAAGGTGGTTAATGAGTTTTTCTTAATCAGTCTATTTATTTGCCCACATCTTTCCCTTTTCCACAATCTACTAGTGAGAAGGTTCTTCATACCTTGCATTTGTATAGACAACTTTGATATTATTTGGATAAAACTAAAGCTATTTGTAAATCTGAGCAGCTTTTTGTTTCCATTCATCATAGGTCTTTAGGTTTGGTTGTTTCCAACCAACCAATTCTTCCTGGATATCTAAAGTCATTTCCTTTTATTATTCCTTTCATGAGAAAAAGCCTTCTTTCTTCTGTTAAGGTTCATTCTGCCAGAACTGTGTTTTTTTCTGGTGCTTTTTTTCACGGACTTTGATGTAAATTCTATTCTTTATGCAGCTACTTGGATTTCTTTGCATATTTTTACCAAGCACTATAAGTTGGATGTTTTAAGAGCTAAAGACAGTTTTGCCAGGGCTGTCCTGCATGGTTTTCTTGAGGGTCCTGCTGGTTCTTCCTCCTCCCAACTTTCTTCCTGTGCTTTTGTACTTTCCCTATTGTAAAGAATACTGCAACAGTGATATGGAAAGACATAGTACAGTTGTGTAAAATCTTACCATAACAGTAGATGTCCTTCTCTTTACTGTTGCAGTATTCGCTTCATCCCTCGTCCCCCAATCATGTTCTCCTTCTGGATGTACTTGGTTACTTCTTTGTCTCCTTAGACTGTTGCTCCTTCTGGGGCTTTTCAGTTCTCAGGATGGTACATCCCTATGTCACCTTTATGCCATGTGCAGGGAGCATACATGTGATATACGGCATATGTATTACAACCTAAAGGCTTTGGTATACTGGCCTGATGTTGGACTACCCTTGGTAGGGGATCCCAGTTGTAAAGAATACTGCAACAGTGAAGAGGCAAACTTCTACAGTTAAAGTAAAATTTTACACAGCTGTACTTTTTCTTCATGCAAATAAATGTTCAGTGTCAGTTGAGGGTAGGCTGTTCTTAGTTTCCATGGAAACAAGCTGACTAAAGATGAAGTCAGTAAAGAGAGAGGTTGGGACATTGTTTATTGAGATAAACTTGAAATTAAAATGTACAAGGGCAAGCAGCTCAGTAAAAAAATAAAATTTGAAATTACTGGAAATGAATAAGAGCAGATTTTTTTTGATAACTAAATACTTTAATACATTTACTAGAACAGGGTATAATTCAGTTTTATTTAAAGATAGCCAGTGCATTTTTCTTAAGGCTAAAACTTAATGTTTTCTGAAAGCATACAAGTTGTTTTTTTATATCTGGGAAGGGAATAAAGATGAGACAAGAACAGACAGCGATTAGTGTAAGTAAGAGCACAAGCTGTAACATGCAACCTTTTATGGATAACCTTAAGTTTAGGTTAATTAATACCTGTGGGTGCAGCTGTTGATTTGGGACAATTGTTTCTATCAGGAGCGTTAAACTTCATTATTTGAAGGTGTACATAATTTTGTGTGTTAGTTTTAAGTTAATAAGTTATGGGGCATTCTGGAGGGTTTTTTTTTTTTGTTTGAAGGTTTTCATTAAAACACTAAGCCATGTGAAATGTGACATAGGTTCAAATAAAGAGGACAAGAAACAACTGTATAAAAGATCAACCTGCCGGATTTTACTGGGTGCATGTAACACAAAAGGTGGAAATAAAAACTTTCATATATAATAGGTGGGAATAATAACTTCTTATCATAATGGCTAAACTAAACATATTTTGGAATGTGAAAGATCTCATAGATGTAGACAAAAAGGTAAGAATATTGAACTGAATTAAGAAATGCAGAATGCAAACAGCTATGCTTCTGGAAAGACATTTGGAAAGAAATTAGCATGTGAATTTGATAAATAAATGATTTAAGGATGTATAGTTAGCAAATGATTTAAGGATGTATAGTTAGCAGAATGTCATGGACAAAGGAAAAGGGGAGTACTTACAGTAATTGCTAGTGGAGCTCAAGTATTAATAGTAGAGGGGAAGACGTAAGTATACATTTGTGGTAGTAAGGGGCTACAGGTGAGGGAGGAGGAAGATTACTCTGGCATGTATTTGTATTCCACCTAAAACTGCTGTTATGGAGCTTAAGAGAGTTGTGGGAGAAATCATTATTTTTCAGAAGGGAATATTACTTATAAGTAGGGACTGGAACTTGATTTGCAACACTGAGGATATATGTGGGGGAACTAGAAGGGAAAATCTATCGCACACTTACATTCCTACCAGAAATCTTCATTCTGAAGACAAACAACTACTAACAGTACAGAGACCCAATAAAAGAGATGGCCAGTATTAATACTCCCATGCCATAGTAAAACTATGGAACACCCTACCAAAAAATATTATCACTATTATTAATCTGAAGAATTTTAAGCTTACTCAAAAACTGCTTTCTTAACTCACACATCTGCCCTTGCTGCAAAACCCACAAATGACATATCCTTCCCCCTTTTAAGCTCTCTTGCTCATCTGTCTCCCATTTCTATTTCTCACTTCCACCGATCTCCATTTGCCCTTTAACCCACTCAGCCTCTTACTATGTCATTCTTATTTCTCCTTTTTCCTCTCTCTCATCCTCTTTCTGCACCAGTATCCTTCTATTTTTGTACCATACCTCACCACTCATACTTTTAATTACCTTATTCTGCTCCATCTCTTCTATCTCCCTATTGTTTACTATTACAAATGTTCTGCCTAAAACATTTACAAAGTTAGAATCATCTATCCTGTAATATTTCCTTATCTCAGTGTAACCCGTTGATTATAGTTTTAAAATGTTAAAATGTTCTGCCTGCTGTAAATACAGGTATTTTAGTTAAACTTGTATTCACAATTTTTACTGTCATTACTTTCATCACAATTTATATGGTATTCAGTACACAAAGTTTACTGTAACAACTCTTATTATGTTTATGTATGCCAAGTTTTCTTATTATGTTGTTGCTGGAGCTTTTCTTTTGGGCCTTTGCTGAAAACGGGTTAATTGACCCAGTCACCACATGTCAAATGTCAGTAAAATACAATAAAAGATGGTAGATTTATGAAAAGATTTATGAAAATATTTGATATTGAAGACATGAATTCAGTTGTAGGAACTCTCAGTTACATATTATTCCCCAAGGTACAATAACTGGGCTAGACTAGACAAAAATTATATTTCACAGGAACATGAGCATTTAATTGAAAGCTTCGAGACACATCCAATAATTATTTCAGATCATGCGCCAATAGCAACTAAGATAAAAATGCAGGGTAGTTAAATAAAAATTAGATACTGCTGCTTTATCCACTTGTTCAAAAGTGAGGAATTTGAGGAGCTGGTCGTGGAAATTATTTGAGTGTTATGAGGGAAGATAACATTTTTTTCAGAAGTTATAGATAGTAAGTGAGATAAAATGAAAGTGGAGCTTAAAAATAGGGTAAGAAAAGAAAAAGAGTTGTATGTTTAAGAAGTAAAAATTATTTTAAGGGTCTGACTAAGGTTAAATTATTGTAGAATTAGAGGAATCTCACAGAACAAGAAGAGGTGCAACTGCAGAGTGCTAAAGAGAAAATAAGGGAGTATTTGGATATGCATGATTTTTGATAACTCCAGAGCACAGACACTCATAGTACAGTGACTTAGACAACAGAAAGTTGAAAGGATTTATGCCAAACGTAGCCTGCAACAACAAAAATAACCAGAGTTCCCTTTCCCTGTAGAGGTATTACAGATATTTTCTAAATTTTATGAATGTTTAAAGCAGAGAAATGTGGAAATCAAGTAAAAGCACAAATGGAAATATTTATGAAAGACTTAAGTATGCCAAGGTTAGAGGTAGATGAAGCTCAACAATTAACAGTTAAGGTAGGAGGAGATGAGATAAAAATGGTGCTGTATAATCAATCTGCAGGAGAGTCTCTACAAATAAATGATATTCCTATGGAAGTGTAGAAGCTAGGAGGGAAGAAATTGATAAAGATATGGAAGGTTTTGTCTAATAGTATTTATAAGTAAAGGAAGCACCAGCATTCTGGAAGAAAGCTGTGGTGGTTGTAATACCTAAAGACTGTAAAGATCCATCAGACTAAGCTTCATATTAGGTCCATTACAACTTTAGACCATGATTATAAAGTGTTTATATCAATACTTGCTAACATAATGGCAAATGCGTTGCCAAAATTGATATATATGGATCAGTGTAGTTTTGTTAAGGGGAGGCAAATATTTGGCAACATTATTAGAGCATTGAGGCAAATATTTGGCAACATTATTAGAGCATTGATAATCCAGAAGGAATCAGAATGTATGAAAATACCACTGCTGTTGGTGGGTCTTGATGCAGGAGAGAAAGCATTCAATTAGAGTAACCTGGGATTTTTATGAGTTGAGCAACAGATGCATTTCCATTCCCTGTTACAATAATAAGGTTAATTTAGAGGATCTATGAGGGATAGGAGGCTAAAATTAAAGAGGGAGGGGAGTTCGGTTTGTGATGTAAAATGCTTGTGACTAGGATTGTGTTGGTGTGGTTTGTTTTAATTTATATAAATGTATGACTGCCTGTGTAGTAAGTGATTGTTTAGTAAAGATGTTTCTTCTTTAAAAAAAGACAGGAATTGAATAAGTTTTGTAATATTGCTTAGGTTATATGATATATAGCAATATATATGAAGTATAATGTTTGTTATGTTAATATAGTTTGATTACTTTTATATGAATGAAAATTGCCTGTATCACAAGTGATAATTCAATAAAGGTGTTTGAAAAACAAAAAAGAAAGAGGGAGGGGAGTTCCTCTCTGATAAGTTGTCTCAACAGAGGAACCAGGCAGGGGGTGTCTTTTTTCCACATAATTTTCATTATATTTAGAGCCGTTGGATAAAAAAAAAATAAGGTATTCAGAAATTCAAGAATATAATTGGTATGCTAATCAAGAAAAGTTGGCTTGCAATATTATTTTGTATCTGATAAAACCAGAAAAAAGCATTCTTTATGTTGTGGAACATTCTGAGACAGTTTAAATTTTTTTGGTGATATAAAATTAATAAAAGCAAAACAAAGGATGTGATATTGTCAGACTTCATCTATTCTTGACTTGAGTCCATGGCTCTGATCCTCAGAACCAATCTGTCCATTAAATAGCTTGCATCAGCCAAAAAAAAAAAAAAATCTCTCGAGCTACAAGGCTAAGCATAATACCTGTTCTCTACATTACCTCAGATCTCATTTGCCACTCTTACAGCAAGATGCGTCAGCCGATTCCTGTCTCTTAGCTAAGTAAAACTTTATATTTTATGGTCTCTTTTCTATAACTGGTATTGATCTCAACTTAGAACCATTGTATATTCTGGCCTACCCTTTGTCTGTGTGTGTGTGTTCCCTTTTACCGTTGGTAATCTTCATTGCCATTGTTGGTGGTTCCCTCCCCCTCTTCTTTACCATTAGGTAATTTTTTCCTACCATTGCTGGTAGTGCTTTCTTTTGTGGTGTGACGGGTTGTTGTTTTTTTCTCTCCTTTTCTCTTTTTCTTCTGCCTCTCCTGCTTTTTTTTTAGGATGATGGCAGAAAAATCTAAAAGCTCTACTACTGGCTGTAAACAATGTAAAGAGTGTGGCAGGAAAATGCCAAACTCAGATGGCCATAATTATTGTGCATACTGTTTGGGGGTGCTCTACTTAAGTACTGACTGTACAATCTGCCAGGGTTTCAGTATTAGAGCCCTGGTAGAATGTAGAAATAAGCTTATTCTCAAAGGGCTTCTTAAATCCCCTTTTGAAGAAGCCTTGTCAAATGCTGACCATTCTCCTCCATCCAGCCTCTGGTTCCAAAGCTACCCGTTCTGTGCCAACATCTCCTGCAGCACTGGCCGTTAAAAAGCAGAAGCATGCATCTGCAGATTCCTCTTTGGAACCAAAATCAGAGGTTCCGAAGCTTTTGGGACAGACAATCTTTGGCATTGTTACCCTTAATAGTGCCATTGACACCGACTATGATGTCCTGTCAAATTGCATCTCCTTCTGTCCCCACTTTGACCATGATTCCGACACCAACACCAACTGTTACTGCTACCACTAAAGTGCTGATATCTTCCCACGGCTCCAGAGACAGTGCCGAAGACTAACAATTCTTCCCAGCCCAGGACCATTTATTCTTCCTCCTTTGATCCCTCCATTGGACAACTCCCTACCCCCTTTCTAGAAAGACCCGAGTCTCCTTCTGGATTGTCAGTTCGCTCTACCAGAAATCTCTCAGATCTTGACAGCTAGGGGTCTTCCATCATCTTCTCTGCCCCCTTTCCTTTTGGGTGCAGAGGGTTTCTGTCCCACAACCCATTTTATTCTTATACTCTAACCTCTTCACAGGCTTTAGAGCTCTCTACTCTGACTTCACAGGTTCCAATAACTTCGGCTTCAATAACCTTTGTGTCTTCGACTCTGGGTACTCCTTTGGGACTGACTGGTCTCTGGGACTGTGTTTTCACCATCTGGCCTGATAGGTTTGAGTCGGTTCTGATTTTTTTCTATGGACCCGGCCTTGCCTCTTTGGGCTTCACAGACTGAGAGGCCATCCTTGGTTCTGGTTTGTCAAGTGGGTCTCTCGGGGTGGGATGTGACCCTGGTTCAGAGTTTGTCTATCTCATTTCCGGGCTTCCATCCCTCCTTAGCAGGTCCTGGCTTTCAAGCCATGGAAAGGGCCTTGACCACTGCCTCGTTTCAGGTGACTTCTGTGTTACCAGAGTCTCACCTGTTGACCCCAGGTTTATTGGTTCTTCCACCACCCTCTACCCCTGGACAGTGAGCTCCAAGGTCGCAAGACTTACCCAAGAAAGGTGTAACCTCTTCCAAGTCCTCTTCAGATGCTCCCACTGAACAGCCACCTTGGAAGAGATTGTGTAAGAGGAAACATCTTGATTTTCCTGAGGAATCTGTCATGGAGGACATGGATTTCGATGAGGGGGAGGGTTCCCCATGGTCATCCCCAGCAGACCTTCAGAGATGTTCTTGAGATCCTAAAACAGAGAGATGATGGGAAGCCCAAAGACCCTTCCTCTGAGGAATCTATGTACTTGCAGGCCTTTGTGGTCTCCCGTCTACCTCCTGGTTGGCCTGCATGCTGACGATCTAATTAAATTGATCGCTCAGTGGGCTTGGAAGGCTCCTGATTCTGTAGAACCTGTCCCCCCAAAGACTTGACAAAATACTTTCCACTCCTGAGGACCATCTACATTGGGAGAAGGGATGGGTAGTTGATGTCATGGTGGTAGCGGCTGCCACCAAGAAGTATCTAGCCGAGGAAAGTTCTACTGTTCATCCCTATAACCAAGAGTCCAGGGTGATGGACAGATTTGGGAAGCAGATCTATGCATCATTGACCTTTTCCATCAGGTCCTTGAATTTTTTGGCACTGTGGTCAAGGAGCTGTCAGATACCTTGGTGGGAGCAGTGGCTAAGGGGCTTCAAAAGAAGGTGGCCTACCATTTAGCTACTCTGGAGTCTATTTCAAACTCATCTGTGAGGCTCATTGCGCATGCAGCTCAAGGGACGACCAGGTTAGCAGGTTCAGGTGTTGCTATTTGACAATGCGTTTGGATGTGCCTGTGCGAGTTTGAGGAACCATTCAAGTTTTCCTTCGTCAATGCTCCCTTTGACGGATTTTCATTGTTTGGTCCCAAAGTTGAGGAAACTGTGTCCAGGTGTAAAAAGGATAGAATGACTCTGTCTGTTGTGGGCATACGTTTTTCCACTCCTCAGTGATCCTACTCCAGGAATCAAAGGAGTAGCAAAATGTGGTTCCGGATGTCCCAGAAGCCTTTCCAGGACACACATGATACATACTCCCCTCGGGGCAGAGGGGGGAGTTACAGTGGAAGACACCATCAGAGACAGGGGTGGTCTGCAGAATCAGGGTTCCAGGGAGTCCAGTCAGCTTTTCTGAAAGGCGGCCCGATTGGAGGCAATCTCCGGAGGCAGCTGGGGGAAGATTCTCCTTGCACCCAACCGCCTGTTATAGCTGCCAAGTATATATCAACACATAAATTGGCTCAACAATACATATTTATGTGGACATGATAAAATTAAGTATTTAGGAGTATGGGTTAAAAAGGTTTCTGTTATGGCAGGATATGTGAGAAGAGACTGAACAAAAGATAATACAGAAACCGAGAAATTGGAAGCTTGTGTTTATGTGATAGCAGGATACAAGCAGGGAAAATGTTTTTAGTCCCTTTAGTTTTACATACAGGTCAGGCGTACTTTTATTAACCAGAGAAGAAGAAGTGGATAGTAATAGAGTTGGAAGGATTTTTTTCTGGGAGGGGAAAGATGGCATGGGTTGTGGGATAAGCTGAACTTTCCATTAGGACAGGGTGGTTTAGGATTATGTGAATCAAAGGGATATTTTGGAGCTACACAGTTAAGCCTAGTTTACATGATAGAAGCAGAAAACTGTAATTTAGAATAGAAAGTGATGATGATAAAGTAGGGTGGAAGACGACGAAATAAGGAGAGAGTTGGAATTTGGATGCATATCCTTAAGAAAAATAACAGCCATATGGAATAATATATTCATAAGTAGCAGAAAGTATTATAAGAAATAAGCCAACATAAGAAGGAAAAAAAGAGATTCTGACAATAGGGATTACTGTATTTAGGGATACAGAGAATAAGCAACAGGGCGCTGGAATTTTCTGGAGAAAACTGGCAGTGGAACCAAGGTATTGGAGCAAATAGCTATCAAAGGAAAGGTAATAAAATGGGAAGAGGCCAAGAAGAGATTTGGACTCCAGGGTAGATACTGTCTTAATTGATATTAGAGTATAGGCAAAGTGAAAGGGATCAGGAAATCCTATATGAAAGACCTGCTCTAGTAGAGTTTTTTGGTGAATCAAGAAAAGAAGCTGCTGTTAAAAAGGATAATTATTAGTGCTTATAAAATACTGCGCGACACATTTAGGAATTAGAACAGGTTAGAAAAGATTGGAAAAAGAGAATGGTTAAGCAGTTCACAAGGAAACAATGGGAATGCATATGTATTACTTCCAAATATGCAGCAAAGTCTGGAAGATTTAGGATTTTTGCTTGGAAGTGTTTGCATAGGTATTTTTATACCCCAAGTAGACTTTTTCCTGAGGTCGATGGCAAATGTTGTGTGTTGTGATAGGGAATAAAGAGGTAACTAGCATCATATGTTTTGGGAGCGTAATGAGTTGTCAGATTTTAAAAATTCCTTACAGAGTACTCTGTCAGAAATATTGGGTGAGCAAATGAGCATAACTAAGGAAATAATTTTTTGAGCTGGAGTATAGAATCTGAATTGCCTTCACATAGTAAGGTCTTGTTAAGTTTAATTCTGGTTGCTGCCAAAAAAAGCATTTACTAGAAAACTGAAATCAAAGTCTAAACCAGCTGTTTTTAAAGCAGTGACTGTTGTACTTAGATAAAAGAACCAAAAGTGGTGCCTTTAGAAAAGGGTAGGAGAAAATTACTTAGAAAAAATGGAAATGTTGGGCACAGTGCATGCAAAGAAACATTTTGGAGGAGGAGTGAGGTTTAAAGGAAGGCAAGAATTGAGCAATTTATGTAATGCTGGATTGATGGTTGTATATAAAAAAGAATGTACATGATATATAGTATTTGTAACTGTGAACATGTAATATGGTTTGATTTCTTTTATATAAATGTATGTTTTCCTGTTTCTTAAGTGATAATTTATTAAATGCGTTAATAAAGGGAGAGAGAGACTGTTCAGGTGATGGTGCTTCCTACTGGGGCAGAAGGGGGTGGGACTTCATTGGATGCCATCCTAGAGTAGGAGACATCTACAAAATCAAGGTTTTTAGGGGACCTTTCTCTGCCAAACCCTTTTAGTATTCCTGTAGGTTTGCCTGACTGCTGTGCTGTGGAGGAGTTGAGGCTGCTTGGCTGTCCACCCTCAAGCTTGTGAGGCTATTGTCAAAGATTCTTGTGTATTGAGAGTCGTTTCCAGAAGCTGTAGTATCTCTTTTCAGTCTTTTCTGTCTGTTCATCAAAAATTCCTTCCGGATGCACCACCTCAGCAGTGAAAGAAAGCACTGGTAAAAGTTCAATAGCTGTTATAGTAAAATGAACCATCCAGAACGTCTCACCAGACCATTATGGAGTCTGTTTAAGATTCTTTTTGTTGTCAGAGAAAAATAAGGACTCAGGCCTGTATTGGACCTAAGCAGTCTAAACCTGTTAATTAAGCAGACCAAATTCCTGATGGTTACTGTGCAGTCCATTCTACCTCTACTGAGGAAGGACCAAGTGGATATGCTCGGTTGGTCACCATGATGCTCATTATCATGTAAAGATAACCAAGTTTTCCATGAAGTTTTTTTTCACATCCACCTACGAGACGGTCACATTCAGTTTTGAGTGCTGCACTTTGGACACACCACAGCCCCCCCCCCCCGGGGGGGGGGGTGACTAAATGCATTATACTGATTGCTGCCAAGCTCAGGCTACAAGAGTTACAGTTATTTTGCTTGCCTGGACTACTTGCTCTTTACGGCAACTTCAAGAACATTGCTGACTTAAGCAAGAGTTTCCTTGTTCCATTTGTGCTTAACTTAGGAATTACAGTAAACTTCATCTTGTCCAAGCTTGAGCAGGTCAAGGCTCAAGCTTTGGACAAGCTAAAGTTTACTGTAATTACAAGCTTGAGCAGGTCGAGGCTCTGGAGTTTATAGGTTGCCATCTGGACACTACTTCCCAAATTGACAGACTTCCTTTCTGTGTTGTCATCTGTAAGCCTTTAGGCACATCAGGTTCTTCTTCTTCAGAAGTCACCTGCTTTTCTGATCTTTCTTCCTCTTAGGTTGGTGGTAGCTGGCATTTCATTAGTCCCCATGGCCTGCTTCTAGATGAGGGTACTTCAGTGGACCTTTTAGATCCAATGGTCTCTGACAACACACTAGATCCAGTATCTCATACAACTTAGAGTTTTATTGCTGTAACAGTTCATGGTGGATGTCTTCAGACAGCATGTCATCAGGATATCCCTTTGTCTTCCCACCCACCTTAATGATGGACAGTTCCTCCTGGGGTGGAAGGGGGGGCACTTTCATGGAAAAATGGGTCAAGGTACTTGGTCCTGTTTAGTTGCCAACTTACACATCATTGTTTGAATCCTGCTGGCATTGCAGGCTTTTCAAGACCGTTTCCCCAAATTGTGAGTGATGTCTATGCAGACCGACATCATGGTTGTTGTCTGGTATATCAGCAAGCAAAACAGAACCTGATCTTATTCCCTGAGTTGAAAGACCATGAGGGTGTGGAAATAGGCAGTGTCTTCCCATTGCTTTCTGATAGCAGTGCACATTTCAGATTATCTCCAACATTCTAGAGGACATGTTGAGCAGAAGTATTTTGATGCCTCAGGAGTGGTCGCTCAACCTATCAGTGGCAGCTGAGATTTTCAGTCACTTTGGCCAACCTTGTTATGACCGGTTTGTGACACCCATCAGCACAAAGTGCTGTGATCTCCAGAAGGGACAGTCACTTAGGGATGCTCTAGTCCATGCTTGACCTCGGAGTCTCCTATATTCGTATCTCTCCAAATCTCCTAATAGTAAAATAAGTAAAAAGTTACTGAAAACAATGTGGTGCAAGGTGACACTGATCCTCGTAGCTCACTTCTGGCCCAGACAAGTTCAGTTCCTCTTCCTGTGGCCTCACCTGGTTTACCCTCATTGAGTTCTGGATACAGTCGTGGGTCTAATTCTTCCATCTTTCTGATCAGCCTCATTTAGTTCTCAGCCTCAAACTGAGCTTGTGGATCCTCCAGTTCAAGTGATGACCAGGGATCCCATGCTGTCTTCCAGAGTGGTGCATATCCTTTCCTCATCTCAGAATTCTTCCACCATAGCAGCAAATGGAAGAGAAAAATGTGCTCCCAAATTCAAATGTTTGTCCTGAAATGCCAGTTATAAAAACTAAGCATCAAAAGTGGACTTCCTCACCTCTTCATTCAGTCACTGTACATAGACTTCTTAAGAATATACATTTCTCAATGAGATATCACAGTTAATACATAAAACAAAAACTTATACTTTTTGACCCATTTTGTAACACATAATTTCAAAAGACATTTAATATTAATTCTTTCATTTAATCCTGGTGGAGAAATGAAATTTAACATAATTTGCCATGCTAATTCTTTCTATTGTAGAAAATAATCTATATCCCATCTTGTGGCATCTTTTTTTACTTTTCTGTAAAATGTAAAAATAAGCTTTTTAAGATCTTTATAGCTCATAGAATATATGTTCAGAGCATTTACGGGTACCTTATTCTTTGTAGCATTCAAATGCTCTCATTTTCTGAGTGCTTTCTGTTAGTTTTGCCATTGTAAAATGAGTGACATATGTAACAGGTAGTCAGGTATACCACAGACTCAGAATTAAATGTGTAACATCCCAGTGGACAAAGAACTTTCTTCATCCCATTCAAAAATTTTTTTTGCTAATATGTCTAGATTTTTTACATCTCTTACAAGCGTTAAGTCCCATAATTTTCATCATATCTGACCTGTTCCCATCTTTGCAAAATATCTTTACTGTTCCCATTTATTTTATCTGAAAAGGTGGAGCACACCCAATATTTTTTTACAAGTCTGGATTGTTTTATATAGTCTTTCAGTTTGTTCTAGTAATTTATTTGAAAGTAGAGAAATTGATACTTTAACTGGACATGCTAACTAATAAACTTTGTCTTTTTCATTTAGTTCGTCTACTCGACCCCCTTTATTGGTGCCCCTTAAAATTGGTTGATAATGACTTTTCTTTTTATCTGTGGTATCCTTTAAATTTTTGTTAACAAAATTGTCTTCATAACTTCGTTCTGTAAATAAATTCTCCAATGTTTGAGTTTCTTCCAGAAAGACTCCATTTGTCGTGAGCCTTGAAGCTGTTATACTTTGTCCCTTAATGATCCCTTTCTTCAGAAATTGTAGGTGCACACTTTCCTTATGCAAGTATGTGATTGAAAGTTCTGGCTTCTTCTAAGTACTCAAATGCATTACATTGTCAGTTTCATTGATTTGTAGTATAATGTCAGAAAATTGCTTTTCTGTTTGGACAGTTAAAAGAAAACTTTAAAGTCTGTTGTACTCTTAAGGTACCCCATAACATTTGATAAATTCTTATTTTCCTTTCCACACCAAAAATATATTATCTATATATTGTTTGTAGAGTTTCACATGTTGCTAAATCCTTCCAGCTCCCATTGTGCCATAAACAAGTTAGTATAAGATGTTGCTACTCTTATTTGTCAGAATAGATTGTCTTGAAACACTAAAAATATTGTCTAAAACTATTTCTGCCAATGTTCAATATATTTTTATAATCTTGATAATTAGTTTAGTGTGCTTACTTGGGTATTGTCTCACCATTTCAATTCCTTTGTCTCATGAACTATAACTTTACAAAGCTACTAAGTCAGTGGATGCCATAGGGAAATCGTTTTCACATTTTAAGTCTTTTAATATCTCCAAAAATGCCAACTGTCCATTATGTAACATAACGTTTGGTTTACTTCTTTTTAAAAATTTTATCTAAAAATACTAATATATTCTCTTTTACTCCCCCATGATTAAATTATTGCTCTAAACAGCAGGTCTGATTTGTTCTTGTGTCTCTTAAAGATCTCAAAAAGACCTTTGGGTATTCCACTCTGAAGAAACTTTGAAATTCAGTGTTAATTTCCTCTTTTTTTTTCCAGACATCTTTTTTGAATGATCACTTGCGACATAGGCAAATTTACATTCATATAAAAGTAATTAAAGTACTGTGGATATAAAAAGTTTACACAGCCGTTACAATGCCAGGTTTTTGTGATATAAGAAAATGAGACCACAATAAATAATTTCAAAACTTTTCCCACGTTTAATGTAATCTGTAACCTGTACAATTCAATTGAAAAACAAATCTGTTAGGGGAAAAATATAAAAAAGTACAATAAGCTGGTTGCATAAGTGTGCGCACCCTTAAACTAATACTTTGTTGAAGCATCTTTTGATGTAATTACAGAATTCAGTCTTCTTGGGTACACACCTGCCAACAATTAGAGACTGTGGTAAACCCCAAATAAAGTTCAGCTGTCCTAGTAGGATTTTCCTGACATGTACTCAGTTGCCTGCTACAGCAAAAGCCATGATTCGCAGAGAGCTTACAAAGCATCAAAGGAATCTCATTGTTGAACGGTATCAGTCAGGAGAAAGGTACAAAAAATTTCCACGGCTTTGGATATATCATGGAACACAGTGAAGACAGTCATCAAAAAGTGGAGAAAATGTGGAACAACAGTGACGTCCCTACAAAATTGATGAAAAGACAAGACAAAAACATGTCAGGGAGGCTGCCAAGAGATCTACAGCAACACTGAAGGAGCTGCAAGAATTTCTGGCAAGTACTGGTTGTGTATTACATGTGACAACAATCTCCCATATTCTCCATATGTCTTGGCTATGAGGTAGGGTTGCAAGATCAAAGCCTTTTCTTACACAGAAAAACACCCAGGCCCAGCTACAATTTGTAAAACAATACATAAAGTCTCCCAAAAGCATGTGGGAAAATGTGTTATGGTCTGATAAGACCAAGGTTGAACTTTCTGGCCACAATTCCAAAAGGTAATGTTTGGCGCAAAAACAACACATTGCATCACCACAAAAATACCATCCTAACAGTGAAGCATGGTGGTGGCAGTATTCTTTGGGTTGCTTTTCTTCAGCTGGAACTGGAGATTTAGTCAAGGTGGAGGGAATTATGAACAGTTCCAAATACCAGTCACTTTTGGCCCAAAGCCTTCAGGCGTCTGCTAGAACGTTGAAGATGAAGAGGAAATTTCACCTTTCAGCATGACAATGACCCCAAGCATACATCCAAATCAACAAAAGAATGGCTTCACCAGAAAAAAATTAAAATTTTGGAATGGCCCAGCCAGAGCCCAGACCTAAATGCAATAGAAAATCTGTGGGGAGACCTGAAGAGGGCTGTGCACAAGAGATGCCCTCACAATCTGACAGATTTGGAGCACTTTTGCAAGAAAGAGTGGGCAAATATTTCCAAGTCAAGATGTGCTATGCTGATAAGACTCCTACCCAAGAAGACTGAATGTTGTAATTAAATCAAAAGGTGCTTCAACAAAGTATTAGTTTAAGGGTGTGCACACTTATGCAACCAGTTTATTGTACACTTTTTATTTTTTATATTTTTCCCCTAACATATTTGTTTATTTTTCATTTGAATTGTACAGGTTGTAAGTCACATTGAAGATGGGAAAAGTTTGGAAATGGTTTATTGTGGTCTCATTTTTTTATATCACAAAATCCTAGCATTTTAACAGGGGTGTGTAAACTTTTTATATCCACTGTATATTAACATAAACATTATACTTCACCTATGTTGCTGTATAAATCACAAAACCTAAGTTTTATTGCATAAATTATTTAATTCCTGCCTTAAACCATAGGCAATCATATATTTATATAAATGAAAACAAACCACATCGACACAATCCTAGTCGCAAGCATTTTACATCACAGACTGTACTGACATACTCCCAATTGTAGACATTATATATCATTTATAATCTACCCAATCTCTTGCTCAGACATTGCATAGCTCATTTAAGTCCTACCGCCTTTTATACCTCACTCGTCCCTTGTATGTATTGTTCCCACAATTGCCATTTTTCCTGTGTAGTTTGCTCCTACTCTTTTCTAAAGATCTCAATTCCAGTTTTATCTCTGTTACTATATTCACTACTTCCAGTACAGTATATTATTTTTTCTCTTGATATAATAATTGTAAATATTAAGTATATTTGTCGATAACTGGACTATACCTCTCTTTTAGAAATATCTGTGTAAATTTCTGGATCGCCTAAAAGGTTTAACATCTTTTCTGTAGAGTGTATATTTTTCATCGTAACCATTCCCGCCCCTTTAGTAGCCGCCTTGTACAAATCTTTGTTTTCACTTAATTTTATCAACGCTATTTTCTCTTTGTTTGTCATATTGTAAAGTCGATGCTACAGCTCCAGTAGTCATCCGGCTCCAACATGCTTGGAGCCGAGCCACTCAGAGATGGTATCATCGCAGAAGATAAAATGATCTTAGATCTGATGAGGATGAATCCGGGTTTCTTGGATCCAACTGCTCCAAAACTAAAGGCAGTATTGGAGAAGGAGACAAAACAGGCAAGGTAGTACTGACAAAGGTCTCCAGACTTTATGCTGAGAACTCCCATTTGAATTTGCATTGAGAGAATTTTCCTCATCATCCTGTCCACATCTACTTTGTGCAGACATCTGGAGGCATGAGAAGATGAAGAGGCTATTGACAAAGCCTTAGAATGTTGATGCTTTTCCAGAAAAGGAGATCGGAGATGGGCTTGGGGGAGAACAGATCCAAGGTGACTTATCCTTGTGCTTCTTTGGGTCTGAGGGGGTTGGATCTGAAGTTCTTATCATAGTTTTTGGATCCAAAGTGGTTGGACTACGGGATTTCATCTTCAGATCCCAAGAGATTAGATGAGAAGGTTTTGAGATTTTTAGAGGCAGTGCTGAACTCGAAGCAGAAGAACTTGAAGGGTCCAAGGAACACTTTTTAGCCTCTTTTGGTCACATTTCTTAGGGGTTTGAGCCCCAGATGCTGTTTCGGAGGATTTTGGAGGGAGTAATCCTCTCATAATTAGTTTATTTCTGCGATCAGTAAGGATCCTGGGGTTAAAGGCCTTACAAATATCACAGGCAGAATACAAATGGGGCCGGGCTTAAACAATAAACACGCATATAATTTGCATACGATAATGGGATTTTATGGCCAAAGGCCATACATTTTTTTTAAACCTGGAGTGTTTTTCAGCTGTATCTGTAGGAAAAGATTAAAGATAAAGGGATATTATCAATTTTTTTATAAATTTCTAATAGCTAGAGAAAAGTAGAGAGAAAATATTACTAGTAATGGTAATAGAAAAAACTACCTCAAAGGTATAAGGGAGAAAAAAAAGGAAAGGGAAAATACCACCTATGGTATATGAGAAATGCAGTAAAAAGTGTAGGAAGGTAAAGGGAAGATACATAGAAAAAATGTTGCTACCTTTACTAAGAGAAAGTTCAAAGTTAAAGATAGCAATTTCTGTTTTCCTCGCAGCAAAATTGCTACAGCTCAAGAGCTAACAGCAACAATGTCCATACGGGAAGGCAGCAAACAAGTAAAGAAGGGTGATGGGGTGGGTTATGAGTAAGGGAGGAACTCAAAAGTTTCATTGTTCCATGAGTTGGAAAATACGGCCAGGTTGGATCCAAGTGTCTGAGCCATACCCATTTGTTGAGGAATAATGAAAATGGGCAACATAGATGGAACGTTATGGTGAGTACACAACAACTTTTTTCAGTACTGTCATTTCTATCTCATTAAAATCATACCCACTTAAATTATAAATAGTATTGTTGCAAATCACTGTGTTAGTCTTTCAGAGACACTTAGCTTAATTATTTTATTTTGAAATGTAATAGTTGCTATTGATGATTCTGTTATCACCTACATTCAAACTGAAGTGGTTAATTAGATAAAAGATGGGAATGTTAAATGGATTTTGGAAAGAGGGTAATGGGTCAGATATGAGAAAAATTATGGGATGTACGGGTCATGGGTTTATAGGTAAGTACTAGGCGAGCTGCCCTTGTGGACTGGACCATTTTAAGCCTAGCCAGTCTTCCTTAGGGAGAATCAAACTCTGCACTTCTTTTTTGTGAGATAAACACCTTAACCAGAATACTCTTGTCCAATTTAAACATGTAGATGTACTAAAAACAGAAAAGACATAATGTGAATAGGATGAAGGAAGTGTTTGTCTTTAGGAATGTTACTTTTGTAATTCCAAGTGAGATGTATATCCATTTATTACCAGTTACACATGTAAAATCATTTTACATTGGCAAAACTAACCGAAAGCTTTCAGTTAAAATAGGAGAACATTTGAAATATATAAAGAGTAAGGTACCCGCAAATAGTCTGAGCAAACATTCTGTGAGTTCTAAAAATTTTAAAAAGTTTCTTTTTAATGTTTTAGGAAAGGTCAAAGAGATGCCACAAGGTGGGGATATAGATTCCCTTTTAGAATGCAGAGAATTGGTAAGGGAAATTATGTTAAATGCCATTTCCCCACCAGTATTAAATGGAAGTACTAATATTAAGTGGCACTTGAAATTAAGTGAAACAAAGCAGTACATGATTGGTGGGTCAAATACGGGTGTGTTTTTGTTCTATTTATTTATTGTGATGTTTTGGAGAGAAATATATGTTTTGAGGAAGTTTGTATAACTAAAAAGACGAATGCACTTAACAGTGACTGTAGGAAGAGGTGTTGAAGTCCGTTTTTTACGCTTAGCAGATGCAAGAGATTTAATATTTGAACTGTGTCTAAAGGCCTGGAGCCTTTTTCAGTGACGTAGATCAACTTTGAACTTTTACTGGGCCCTTTTCAATCGGGGGGTGAGTTACTGTACTATCAAGCTGCATTTGAGTGCTATTTCCAATTTTCATGTTGGCTAAGATCACTGTCCCATAGTTTCCCCTGACACTTTCTAAAGCCTTTATGAAGGAGACCTTTCTCCTCATGCCTCCCTTGAGAGATCTGGACTTTCTTTGGGAACTATCTTTGGTTTTTATATATTTTAACCAGGGCTCCCTTTGAGTCTGCTACTGCTGTGGATTTAAATTTATCATCATTGAAAACTATCTTTCTGGCTGCAGTGATTTCCATGAAATGAACATCAGAATGTCAGGCTTTGTCATACAAGTTGCTTATCTAGTTTTTCACAGGGATAGGGTAAGTACACAAGTTATTTTATTTTAAATATCTTATAAGGGACAGTTAGTATGGACCAGATATACAATAGATGGTCGACCTTGGTATGACAGACAAGGTTTTATGATAAACTCTCTAGCTTAATTTTCCAACAAAGCTGTGTTTTGGTTTAATTGGATGTCTCAAAAGCTTTTGGTACACTTTTTCATGACCAGATATTAGGAAAACTATGTGAATAATTTTTGGCATAATTGCTAAAGTCTTCACTGTAAACACATAAGGTACAGGGTTTGAGTCTGACCTCAGGTTATTTGTAATGCATTTAGCCAGAGGTTAGCCCTTACATAATTAGATGGATGGGATAGGTGGGTGAAATCCAGGAAGCAGACTGTTATAATTCAAGATTTAGAGTCATCATAGATGAAGACTAAAGCAGGTGTACAACAGGTATTCCTTTTGAGGTCACTACTTATTTTTTTAATTTGGTCTTTTCTGAACTCCTACACTTTTCTAAATACTGGCCCTATAAATATACAGATGACTCTAAGATTGAAGCAGAACTTTTGAAACCACAGAGCCTAGCTGTAATGCTTGTCTTGGTTTAAGACCTGGTTAGAAAGTAAGAGACCAAGATTTTATATGAACCAATTCTGTATGGTCCAAATCTGGATGGCAGAGTTAGTAGGGGACAGAAAAATTGTTAAAATGAAATATACAAGTAACCTATGTACAATTATTGGCAAAGGACTTAGTTTTGAAAACTATATAGTGGACATGAGAGCAGTGAATAAAATGGATTCTTATTAAACACAGTAGTATCCAGAGATGAAGCCATGTTGCCTGTATTGTGCAATTCTGTTTTAAGACCAATCACTCAGTGTAATCTGTCTTTGTAGTATAGCCCTGATGGAGCTAGACTTACTAGAAAACATACAATATAAGTTTACTAAAAGAATAACATTTTTTAAATTTTGGATTATACAGATTAAAGAAAGTAAAATTTAGTATTTTGTATGGGCTACTAAGAAGTAAACTCTGTTTAGCCTTCAGAGCATTCATTAATCCTTTTTTGTCTTTCTTGCCGCGCGGTGCCCGAAGCAAAAGCAGTTCGCAAGTGCCGGTCGGCCGACTCCTGAGATTTTCAAAATTGAATTTCAGAACCGAAGTCTTCAATAAAGCTAAGTACCCCACTGGGGAAACTTTTACTTGCTCCAGACCGATGTCAGTAAAAGTTAACAATTGTATTTCTTGTGGGCAGCAAATACCTCATAAGATTTTTCACTCTTACTGTATTCCTTGCCTAGGCACTGACCACGACTTTGCTAGTTGTCGGTTTTGTGCTAGATTCAACCAACGCACTATTAAGCTTCGGTTTGATTTTGCTTTACATTACTCTGGCCAAAGGTTTAACTACATAATGCCGTCGGAACAACTGACGACCGGAATTCACAAAAAAACGTAAAGACAAAGAAAAGGACAGGCATCCGAGGTCCAAAACCGACGACGAAGCCTCTTCTAGGCCAGTTGCCGGTTCTCAGTGAGGTGCTTTCGCAGCCCCTGACACCCGCTACCTCAGAGCCACAGGCCGCCTCCGACTCCCATGTGGAGACAACTAGGCCCCTGGAAACTCAAGGTATTGGGCCTACGGAAACTATTCCCTCAGATGGGTCCGGAGCCGCTGAGCAGGCATCGGCTTCTGAGGTTGTTTTCAGACCTACACAGCTTACTATCAAGACCACTTCAGCAGCCAAGGCAAAGTCTAAAACACCATTAAAGACAAGGAAAGAAGTACAGCATTCTCCTGGACAGTCACCCATGCCAAAGAAACAGATGCTTAAAATGGCCGAGGACCTAATTACTTTGATCAGGGGTTCACATCCCCCTCCTGATAAAAGTTGTCACACATAGATGCCTTCTCCTAAACCCCAAAAAGACTAAACTCCTCCTCTTCTCTCCTACCAAGAAATCCCCTCCACTGGATTTCTCAATAAACTCTATCAGTAATACCATTATATCTCCAGACCCATCCACAAAACTATTAGGAGTCACCATTGACAATAATCTGAACTTTGACATCCATATTAACAATACTATAAAAACAGTCAATAAAAAGCTAGGCTCTCTATAGGATAAAATCCTTTCTCCTACCTTCAGCTCGAACCACAATAGCACACACTCATCTAATCTCTTCTCTACTTTATGCGTCACCCATTTTTACTAACCTTTCAAAAAATAATCTCAACAAATTGGAAATGTCCTACAACAATATAGCTAGATTTGCAACTGGTAATCCTTTTAGAACCCTTCACTGCCTTAATTTAAAACAGCTAGGTTGGCTTGAACTTCAAAATCTAATTACATTCCATCAGCTAACTATAGCCCATAACACTCTTTAAAAACCTTCTAAAACACCTATTCTCTCGACACAAATCACACCCTATAAAAACCTAAGGTCTTCTCAGAAACTTCTAGTACATACCACTAAAATATACAACAAAGCTGGCGACTCCCTTTTCTCTAATATAGTTGGAAAAGCCTGGAACCTCCTTCCAAATGAGCTCTCCATACTTTCCTCATTATCTTCTTTCAAAAACAAATTGAAAGTATTCCTGAAAACACACTGGTTATGTCAATGCTCTAAACCTGACTAGTCAAAGTGTCTCTACATACTCTACTCTGCCTAACCCATCTACTCATTAAGCAATTCTATTTTTCTTTTTAAAATATGTTGCTTATTTCTCTTGACTACTCTGATTGTATTTACATCCCTTTATTTATTCCTGTATCGTGCACTGTACATTTTGCTGTGATAACCTGTTTACACATACTGTTAATACTTTAATATTTGCTCATGTATCCTTATACTTTATTGTATTAATTTTATTGTCCTTACTTGGAGCTTAACTCCTCGGGCTTCTACTGAAAATGGACATGTATCCAGTTAAACTAGCCCGGTTAACAAATGTAAAATAAATAAATAAATTAAAAAAGGCCTAGGCAAGACACTGACTCTGACTCCTCTGACCCGGTTTCTATTTCCTCTGATTCCTCTTCAGAACAGGGATCTTCTCTTCTTCCTTATGAGGACTCTGATGCTGAAGAATCTATCCCTTCAGCCCCTCCTCCTGAGGATTACTCTTTTGGGGAAACCTTGCACACCATGAGGGAGCATTTCCACTGGGAGAGCCAGGATTATTCAGAATCCAAGAAAAGGCTCAGAGACTTTCTTTTACTGCCTCAGCACAGGCCCCTTGCTATCCCCCCTGTACTAGATATTGTTGATGATGTTTTTTTCTGAATCCAGTTTGTCTCCTGATTCTTTACCCCCTGCACCAGTCAAGCCAGATAGGTACTACAGGGTCCCAGACTCACATACATTTCTGTATAAAAACCCTGCTGCTGACCCAGAAACAATTTCTCAGGGTCCCAAAGGGGTCAAGGCTTCCACTGCAAAAAACCCGGTTCCCTCAGATAGGGATTCTAGAGCACTGGATAGATGGGGGAAAAGCGTTTACACTTCTGCTGCTTTAGCTGTAAGGGCTTTAAACTGCCCAATAGGCAGATCTCAGCCCCAAGGCTCATACAGACCTAAACAATGGGGTGCTTCAGCCCCCAAAGGCGGAGAAGACAAATCACAACCTTATAGGAAACAGTCCCAATGACTCCCCTCTACGAATGCCAAGCACTTAACTTTTGGCAGCACCCTTAGGGGGAAAACTAGCACTTTTCTCACAAAATTGGCACATGATCACCCAGGACAAATGGGTACTGAATATTGTTTCTCAGGGTTACAGGTTCCACTTTCACACCCTACCAAGGTCAAAAAGTATGCCAGACCTGCCACAAAATCAATGGGCCAAGGCAGAAAAACAAATTTCTGCTCTCATGGACATGAGAGCTATTCAAAACGTACCACAGCAAGAACAGGGACAAGGATTTTACTCAAGACTTTTCTTGGTACCCAGAAAAGACAATGCCTGGAGACCAATACTGGACCTGTCAATTCTGAATACTTTCCTGGATGTTCCAAAATTCAAAATGTTGACACTGCAGCAACTTCTACCCATGCTGGGCACGAAGGCTTGGCTAGTTACTTTGGCTTTCAAAGAGGCATACCTGCATGTCCCAATCAGACAATCTTGCAGAAGATACCTCAGATTCATAGCTGGCTCAATGCATTACCAGTTCTCTGCACTGCCCTTTGGCTTATCTACTGTGACCAGGGTCTTCACAAAATGCCTGGCCCCAGTAATTGCATTTTGCAGACAAAAAAGGAATTCAAATATATCCCTACTTGGACGACTGACTTATCCAAGCAGAGAGCAAGGACATTCTACTAAAACATCTGGCATTTGTAAAAAGATTACTAATTTGCCTAGGAAACACAGTAAACGAAAATAAATCAAAACTAGTGCCCTCTCAACAGATAATATTCCTGGGTGCAAGCTTAAATACAACTGCCCAGATGGCTTATCTCACACCAGACAAGCAAAGACAACTGACTCATTACTTTGAGATGATGGCAACAAAGACCCAGCTACCTGCAAGAAAAATTCTGCAGGCTTTGGGCGTCATGGCATCCTGCTAATTCCATATGCAAGACTGCATATGAGGAAGATACAATGGCGTCTAAAAAGTGTTTGGACTCAACATTGCCGCAGCCTGGAAACAATAATAACTCTTATTCCCTGCCTGCAACAGGAGTTTTGATGGTGGGCACTGGCCTGTCACCACAACAAGGGACAGCCTTTCACTTTACCCACAGCCAGGCAGACACTAACAACAGATGCATCGGATTATGCCTGGAGGGCACACATGGCAGGAAAATGTATTTAGGGCACGTGGCCCGTGGACCAAATGCATCTTCACATCAATCAAAAGAGATGCTAGCTGTACAGAATGCCCTGACAGCCTTCAAGGACCTACTGCACCCAGGACAACTATTACTAAAGACGGACAATACTACAGTTATGTGGTACATAAACAAGCAAGGGGGCACACATTCCTACCCCCTCAGCAGGCAAGCCATGACTTTGTGGAACACAGCACTGACCTATCAAGTACATCTGCAGGCACTGCAAATACTCTGGCAGACGAACTAAGCAGAAACCTCATGAACCCTCACGAGTGGAAACTAAATCCACAGGTCTTCAGCATGATAACAAGGAAATGGGGATGTCCAGACATAGATCTTTTTGCCTCCCCTCACAACTGCCAACTACAGAGATTCTGCACAAGGACTTATCACCCACAAGCATGGAAAGTGGATGCTCTATCATTCAGCTGGAAAACCCTAACAGTTTATGCCTTTCTACTACCACTGCCTCTCCTTCCCAAGCTGCTCCTAAAAGTCAGACAAGTTTGTGTCTTTCGGCTTTTCCCGTTTAGGGGTCGCCACAGCAGAACTCCGGTCCGCTAATGATTGGTAGTGGATTTTTACATACCGTGTTACCAGCCGTGATGCACAACCTTCAACGAAGGCACACCCCATTCACGTATGCCTCCACACAGAAGATGCTCTAGCTGAGAATCGAACGGGACAACGTCTTGCTATGAGGCGACAATGCTACCGCAGCACCACCACCGCAGAGACAAGAGAAGCCAAAAATGATTCTGATTGCCCCAGACTGGCCACTCCAGCACTGGTACCCAATCCTAAAGAGCTTGTCTCAAGGCCAAGCCTGGACTTTACCTCAAATTCCTGATCTTCTGACTCAACAAAACAATCAGATCCTGCACAGCCAACTCAGAACCTTAAATCTGGCTGCATGGCAGATAATATAGCCACTCAGAACACACCTTTCTCTAAAGCTGTTATGGATGTTATTTTGGAAGCCAGGAGGCCCAGCACCAGGAATTCTGATGCAGAAAAATGGAAGAGATTCTGTGCTTGGAACCAGGCACAAGGACTTGAAACACTTGTTCCAAATATTCCTCAGATTTTACAATACCTAACTGAGAAGCTGGACAAAGGCCTATCCTTCTCATCAATTAAGATCCATGCCTCTGCCATTTCGGCTCATTACAATAAGGAACCTCCTATTTTCTCTCATCCACTGCTAAGACAGTACCTCAGAGGGGCAAAAAACATAAGACCCCCAAGGAGAGCACCAGTACCTACATGGGACCTCAACTTTGTTTTAGAAAAGCTCACACTGCCTCCTTTTGAGCCAGCCAATACTGCTGATATAAAATTCTTATCATGGGAAACTGCTCTGCTCCTAGCAATAACTTCAACAAGAAGAGTCTCAGAGTTGCAAGCGTTAATGGCAGTGGAACCTTTTATCATTTTTCATCCGGACAGGATTTCTCTAAGGACAAACCCAACATTTATGCCAAAGGTAGTATCCAGTGTGGCTCTTAACCAAACCATTCATTTGCCAACATTTTATCCAAATCCCCAGAATAAAGGGGAGCGACTTCTACACTCTTTGGACATACACAGGCAGCTACGCTTCTACTTGGACAAAACAAAAGCTTTCAGAAAAACTGTGCAACTGTTTGTATCATATGCTGCAGGATCACAAGGAAAGGCTATTTCAAAACAGACTATTTCAAAATGGATAGGACACTATTCATTTCTGCTATGCACAGCATGGCAAGTCAGTGCCTAAGAATATTAGGCCACATTCTACCAGGGCAGCAGCCTTTCTCAGAGGAGTACCAACCAAGGAAATTTTGGAGGCTGCAACTTGGAGTTCAGTGCACACTTTTACCAAGCACTACCACTTACCTCTTTACTCTAAATCCAGAGCAGGCTTTGCCACTGCAGTTCTGCAGGGCCTCATGGCCACTCCTAATCCTATTTAGACCCAGCCACCCAACTTCAGCTTTGGGATTCAACCCAAGTGTAATGACTGCAACAGTGAAACACGATGAACATAGTACAGTTGTGTACCTACCATAAATGTAGATGTTCGAGTGTATTCACTGTTGCAGTCCAGGTTACCCACCCACCTTCCCCCTTTCTTTGCTGGGACTTATCTATACTTCTCTATCCTATACAACCTATGTGGTGTATTTGCTTGTAGATGAAGGTATTGTAAGTGTAATGACTGCAACAGTGAATACACTCGAACATCTACATTTATGGTAGGTACACAACTGTACTTTACTTGTTTCTTCCGTAGAACATATATTTTTACTCATATGCTTCTTTCACAGTTGTTTCATTGTAGTTCTGTTATACATGTTACCTATCAGATTATGGAATGTTGCTGTTGACACTTTTTATAACCATGCATAAACTATTTTAACATCAAATTTATGTTGTTTATTGATGTGTGCAAGGAAGGTAAATTGGAATGTTGTAAAGATTTAAAAATTGAGCTTATAATACCCCTCGTATGTTCTATATGTTGCACTACTAGTTGAGTAGTACCATCACATTTATTATTGTTTAGTTTCTAAAGTAAGTACAATTTAAGAACACTTACTTTATGTATGATAATTAAAATAATTTCTAGTGAACAAAATACAGTGCTAACCAACTCCATTTGTCTATTCCATGTGCATGGTGCATGTATTATAAATGGAAGTTTAATGAGGATATTTTTTTCTGTAAATGCTGGATTATGTTACTACAGTAATTAGCAATTTGCAAAGTATAAAATATTTTATTTTTTTGCTTCTTAGGATATGGCTCGTCTAATTGTGGAACGGTCTACCATTATGTCCACCCTGTTTACAAAACAGACTAGCAGTTCAGAGCCAGATGCTGTTCTTGGTGCTTTGCTTTCTATTTTTTTCAAATATGTCCAGAGGATGCGGAAAACTAAGGAGGGAGATGAAGTATACAATTGGGTAAGTACTACTTAGTTTTTATTTACAGCTGAAAATGCTGTGCTGTGTTCAGGTCTATATTTCTGTGTTTTACATAGATTTGTAGATTGTTATTGGGCTAACGACCTGATGGGCCTTTCTAAGCCTAGCCAAGTTTTCCCAAAAGAATAATGATGTCCTTTATCCAAATAGGACATCGAAGGACAGGCATTTATAAGCTACCTCTATCCATAAGGCACATAGGTGCCAGGCCCCCGGTGTAAATTACCTATTCCCCATCCTGTGGTCTAGGTTGCAGTTGAACTGGGTACTAGACAAACTCAGCTTTACATGGATGGGAAACCTGTTCTATAGTTGGAGCAGTTTCCAGGACCCATACCTGTTTCTCCAGCATGTTCTGTTTAAGTCACAGACAAAATTCAGGTCCCTAAACCTTGCATTTCTGGTACTCTCTGACTTAAGACTATGCAAAAGATTTGTACGTGTGGGGTTTGATGATGCCTTGTAAGGGTGGCATAAATCACCCCTCAGCAATCTGTATGAGTACAGGAAAAAGGCTTTATGGTGCCCTGTATACGGCAGGTTTGTTATGCCCTGTATCCTTTCAGTAAGGAACATCTGAGCCCCCTCTAAATGCTGCATATATCTGGTCAGGTACACACCCAAGGGAGTATTGTTCTCTGTGACTGGTCTGATAAGAGCAGAGTACAGTGGGCTAATGACCTGTTTGCACCTAGATGCCATGCCCTTACTTTTAAGTTGTGCAACATAAAAGAATTTCCTCACCACTGTGAACATGTGGTGGTCAAAGGTAAGGCTACTGTATGTGTGTAAACCCAGATCCCTGACCAGTAGGTCGACTCTTAGAGGAGTATTATCAACATGGTAATTATCTAAGATGGTTGACTTTCCAGAGGGTACAATCATGCATTTCTTAGCATTCAATTTAAGACCATGGCTTTGGCACCATTTGCTAGTCAGAGCTAGATATTTGCGAAGAATACTAATGTCTGTAGGGGATATAATTGTTACCCCCAGCTTGCAATCATCTGCAAACTTAGTCAGCCGTAATCCTTCAGCATTTGCTTCCATTTCATTGAAATAGATGTCAAAAAGGAGTGGACCCCGTACTGAACCCTGGGGGAACTCGACTATTTACTGGCCTCTTGGTGGAGGTAGCTTCACCTATTTTGATCTTCTGGGTCCTGTCAGTGAGCCAGTTGGCTGTCCAACAGGTAATAAAAGGATTTGTAACTAAATTAGTGAGCTTGTCTATAATGCCTGAATAGAGTATTGTATCAAAAACCTTGGCCTGGTTGAGATGAGTGGAATGCACAGTCTTACCCTCATCCAGTGCTTTGGTGACGCTCTCAACAAAGTCCACCAGATTTAATAGGGATGACCTTCCTGTAATAGAGCCAAACTGTGATGGGTCCAGCATTTGCAGGTTACTTATGTCCTCTTTTATTATGTCCATGATGATTCTTTCCATGGCCATACATATGAGGCTGGTAAGACGTATGGGCCTGTAATTACCAGGATAAGTGGTTGGACCACCTTTGTGCATAGGAATGACTTCGTCATCTTCCATTCTTTGGGTACAAAACCTCACTGTAGGCTACAGTTGAAATTGATTCAATTGGACCAGAGAGGTCATGTTTCATGCTATTTGTTAAACATCCCATAATGTTATCAGGGAGCATAAATGCAGTGTTCCTGGCCTTAGAAAGTGCATTTATGACCTGTTTCCTAGTAATGGTTGTGAAGACTAAGGTATGTGGTATTTCCTTTGGAATAGTAGAACAGTGTATTACAGATGCTCAGAATTTATAGGTCTAGCTCTGAGTCCTTTTTTCAGGGGAAACATAGGAATTCCTCTTTTTTTATATGAGTAGCTCGGCACAGTTCTGATTTTTTTTCTCATCCCTATGTCCATATACTCAGTGACACACATGCCTCTCATACTATTTTTTTTACATGGAAAAGGAAACAAAAAAAGGAAAACACCTTATTTATAAATACACTGGAAGAGAAATAACTAAACTAGTAATGACTGCCCACTTTGTAAGTGTTAATGGTAATAAGTAAACTATTAGACTAACTAAAATTTCTATAAATATTAAATGGATGTCATAACTTGAATCAATTCTTAACCAATGTAATTATATTATCTCTAATTTGTTATAATTATTTAAACTGCAGATGTTTTTATTGTATTTTGGAAGATTGTAAAGTAATTATTCTTAAAATGTTTTGTAATAATTTGGAGCTTTTCTGCCCAGGTCTCCCCTGAAAATGGGCTTCTAACCAGTTGGACTTTCCCAGTAATCAAATGTCAGTAAATAAATCTCTGTGAAATAGGGAAATATTGCCAGCCCAGCTATCTGGAATTTTGTAAATAATTCTGTCATCTGTGAATATTGACATGATTTATACAGAACTGTATGTTATGTACTGAGCTAAAATGTAACCACAGCTTGCCCTGCTAATGTAGAACATAAATGCATGTAAGCTGTATACCTGTGCAAATGTATGTTTTAACAGTAGAAACTAGAACATAAAAGGGTTAACTGGCAAAACTTCAAGAAAATAAATTGAAATTAGACTGCTCTTTGATTCCTCTTATAAAAGTTAGTCTCAGTGCAGCAAGGAGACAGGATGTCTAGAACTAGGGTGCCTTCTGCATTGTTTCGTAAGTGTTTTTTTGTTTTATGTCTTCTAGCAACAGCAAACAGCTGAGGGATATGTATTTTTAACATAGAGATGGTAAATTCTGTTAGTTTTTGTTTTAGCCTGGGAACTGAAGTCAAGTGACAAAAAGTGATGTCATCCAAGCTAACCAAGCTGTAAAATGTGCTATTAATTTAAAAACTGTCAGAGCGACACTGTGTCTTTTGTCTTGGATCTAGCAAGAGCATCCACTCATCATCACTCATCACCACTTGCCTTGCAGTAAGTAAGATTTAGGGCATATTATCTCTTTTAGATATAGACAAGAATATAGTAAAGATTAGTTTAGATGTTTTCAGTATTTATTTGAGACTGTCCTGCAATGTTGTTTTAAAATATTTCCTGTGATTTTGAACTCTGAAGTAACTGTGTTGGATTTACTGAGTATTGTCTTGTTCTTTTATTATTTATTATTAAATATATTTAAACCTGCCTTTGTGGCTAATATTTTTGAGACATATTTAAGCCCTTAAAGTACTTGCATACATCTGGTGACATTGTACAGGCCACTCATAAATAACCTTGCAAGCCTTGGTCAGACTACCATTTGGATTAATAGTAGCATTACACAGTAGGATTGGACACCTTTGTAAGGGCCTTATAGTAGGTGATAAGTAGGGGTTGGTGGCAGTGGAAACTACCTTATAGTCTGGGCAGAAGGGGGTATAGCTACTAAACCTCTATCAGCCTTCCCCCAGGTGTGTGTGCGCATAATTCAAATCTCAGTGTGTGTATGCGTCAACTACTTTAGCAGAGACACGAAGCACTGGTTGGACGGAGAGGGTGCTGGAGGTCTTGGCCCCTCAGCTGAGATCTTAACCCTATAGCTGTGCCATTGAGGAGTCTTGTTGGGGATCTGGAGAAAGAGGGAGAAACCAGCCCCAGACTGACTGTGATTTATTTGTGTTCCTAAGGGAAATTGTACTTTACTGTGTGTGTCCTTGTCATCCTGCCAATGTGTACGTCCCTTAGCTGTTGCCAGTGGTGAGGATTGAGGCTCCTTGATTACTGGGCCAGTGCAAGGGCATCACACTCTCCATTAAAAAAAAAAAAAAAAAAACTATTGTGTCAAACCATGTCTAATACAATTGGAAAGCATGCCTACAGTTACAAAGGTCCTTTAGCGTCATTAGCAATCACTTATGAACTTGTGGTTAAGTTTTTAACTGGATACTGGAGAAGGCTGAAATTCTGAATAAATTCTCTGTATTTACCAATGAAAAGGAGAGGAGACATCTGGCTTTGGAATGAAAAAAGGAGGAGCAATGACTGGTGCTGGTGAATTGATGAAAAAAATAGTGGGGGAAGTGGAGAAGGAGCTGAGGAAGAAAAAAAAAAAACAAGGTCATGATGGCATACAGCGTAGCCAAAGTTTGAGTTCTGGTAGAATGTCTGTCATAACTTTTCAATAGATACCTGAGGGAAAGGGATTCCACCATTATTCTGTTCTGGAGGTATGCACCGATTTTGCATTTACACAAAGGTAGCTTAATCAAGGAAACAAGCTTTTTTATCCTAATGTCAGTAGTAGGCAGAATAGTAGAAAATTCTGAAAACATGTAGGATTAAAATTTTAATAGTTACATAGTGGGCAAATAATTGACTGAGAGGAGCAATGTAGTGACTAGAGTAATGTCACTTTTCCAAGTCTCTTGAAGTATCAGATGGAGTCTGTCATAGTTGTGTGTTGGATTCAGTCCTACTTAACGTTATTTCTCTGCTATAACTACAGGAGACAAACTGCACAGTGTACTGCAAATTAGGAAATCCTATTATCTCAAGTGTTGTAAAATGAGTTGAACAAAATAAGCACCTGGTGTTGGAAATAAAAGTTTCACTTTTAATTTTACCAGCATATTATCAGATTTGGGGAAGATGCATTTGAATGAAAATAGATGTCAAGTCACTAGCAGTGAAATTGGAGATCCAGGACTCATCACTGACTGTAAATTAAACATTGATCACTATGTCGATTTCTAAAAAAAACTTAGTCTGTTGACATACTTCTCACTGTTTTAGCACAAAAATTCTGGACAACGTCAAAAATAGTAGGGAACAAAGTGCCCTAAATCAGGAATATATTTTAAATATTGCTTCTTAAACATAGAAAATTGCTAGCATGCATTTTTTGATGTATATGAGTTCTGTAACTCAAATGTTTGACATTATTTAGTGTCTTCAGCCCTCAAGTGATTTGCCAGAAAATTATAGATTTTATGAGGAATAGACCCCAAAATTCCTAGGAAAAAATCTGTTTTTTGCAAAATTCTGAACAGTTTTGAGGGATGTGTCTGCAGCATATCTGATTCCCTGTCATATTTAGAAGATGGTAAGAAGTCATTATAGTTCTGCGTACCTTACTGTTTTGGGACACTATTTGAATATAATGTTTTGTTTTTTTAATTAAGGCTCAAAGTAGTCATCTAACATACTTGAGAAGATACAGAGGATATTTCCTTGTCTTTTTGTCCCTCACACCTGCA
This sequence comes from Protopterus annectens, assembly GCF_019279795.1. Lineage (NCBI taxonomy): Eukaryota > Metazoa > Chordata > Ceratodontiformes > Protopteridae > Protopterus > Protopterus annectens. The sequence continues at coordinate 631,077,139 of NC_056746.1, forward strand.
AACCATCAGTGTCTCCCAGTACTGATAGGCCTGTTCATCCCTTAATTGGAGGTGCAAGTCAGTGGTGATGAGGTTGTCACCCAGGCAGCCAGCCAAGGACTTTGTTAGCTCTGACTCTTTGCATCTGACGTTCTTTATGTGCTTGATGCTAGAGTGGAATCTGCTATATTAGCCTGATATTGTGCAGATATGTTGTAATCTTCAGATCAGTGAACACTTCTAGGTCTGTCATGCTGCTGCACTATTCCTCGGAATCCTCATGAGGTTAGTATTGCAGTTGGTTGGGCTGTCTCCTTCCCCTTAAGTTAAGCAGGTTGGTGTTGACTGTTCACTCCTGCCACTCTATCTTGCTTGTCCTGTGATTGAGTTGCTAGCCCGTGTTGGGTTGTCTTACTAATAGTCAGGCCTTTATTTTTCTCTTCCACAGAGCCAATAGCTGTGCAGGTAAGGGAGTAGTGGGACTGGAAAAAGTGAACTACGTGTACAAATTTCGGGAAATGTTTTGTAAACTACCTGCTTGACTTGATTTTGTTTGAAAAACCTGTATCTGCAGTATAACACAACTGGAACAAATACAAAATCGTGTAACCTACTGTTAACTGAAAAACTTGATAGGTTAAATATTTGGTGACTTTTGAAATTGGAAGAATTTGCCACTTACATTAAAGTTAAACTGTTCATTAAAGATTTTCAGAAACGTTGTTGTTAAATATATGGATAACAAAAAAGTACCAACTCCAACAAGGAATAATGGCTGTCGTGCTTTTCAAAGGTTATTAAGTCTTAAGACTGACACCTAAAACCTTTAAATCTTTGACCTGATTTTATCATGAGAGACTATTCCGGAATCTAAGGGGCATGAGCATGGAAAGCAAAGTGGAGCAGATGGTTGGAAAGCTAGCTGAAAGTTAAGATGAGCAGTGTAATGCCAAAGGGAGAAATATTGGATGAAAAAAGTTACTGGCCAGGAATCCATTCTGAGATTAAACGTGATCTGTATGTACATATCAACTTAACTTGCAGTATAGAAAACTGAATAAAGTGCTGTGTGTATAACACTAAAATGTGAGGATGGGGTAGAAAGAGGATGTGGGAAAGGAGCACCAGCATGTTCTGGTAAGCTGTAATCTAAATCAGAAAATAGATATGATATTGACAGATGCAGTGGACAAGTCACAGACAGTCTTACTGCAAGATAGAAGGCAAAAATGATACTTTGGTGCAATGATTACCATTGTGGACTACTAGGCCCAATGAGCAATGGCAGCAGCTAAAGCTGTATAGATTCAACAAAACTGACTGTGCATATACATTAGGCATTTGTGAGACTGGACTGCCCTACCCCAAGTGCTGAAGTAGTGTGTTCAGTTCTGGAGACTCTTCAAAAAGTACAGTTGTGTATACTTACCATAAATGTAGATGTTCGAGTGTATTCACTGTTGCAATCATCACATTCGGGTTGTCTGCCTGCAGGTAGCCCTCAGCCGGCCTGAATACCAGAGTCTTGGATTCCTGCGTCGGATGCTGTCTCTTCTTTCATGACGTCAGGTCGTCAGGGGTATAAAACATGCAGCCGACACCATTACATCAGTTTTTCTTGCCCCAGATGTCAAGTGCCCCCACAATGGGAAGCAATTATATGTTATGGTACACCTCCATCAAAAAGCAAATACACCAGAAAGCTTAAATACACCAAACAAGAAGGAAAGGTAGAGCCAAGAGAAGTCAGGGGGCTGGAGGGAGGGTAACCAGGACTGCAACAGTGAATACAATCGAACATATACATTTATGGTAAGTGTACACAACTGTACTATGTCCTTCATGTTTCACTGTTGCAGTCATCACATTTGGGTTGATTCCCAAAGGTAAGGAAGGGAGGAAGACGTTAGAGAGCATTAGGGCCAGCTATTAAGCTCTGCAAGACTGCAGTGGTCAAACCAGCTCTGGATTTAGAAAAAAAATAGGCATGTGGTAATGCTTGGTGAAGGTATGTACAGAACTCCAGGTAGCAGCTTCTAGGATGTCCCTGGTAGGGACTCCTCTGAGAAAAGCTGTATAGGTAGATGCAGCCGTGGTGGAATGTGATCTTATCCCCATGTGGGGTAGGTTTTCCATGCTTATAGCAGAAATGAATGCAATGGGCTATCCATTTAGAAATGGTTTGCTTTGAAATGGCCTTCCTCTCTGCCTCTGCAGCAAAGCCAACTAGCAGCTGTTCAAATTTTGTGAGAGGCTTAGTCCTGTCCAAATAAAATCTGAGTTGTCTGTGCACGTCCAGAGAGTGCAGTTGTTTTGTAGATTAGGGAAAAAAGTAGGCAAATGAATGGACTGATTTAGGGCCACACTAGACACCACCTTGGGCATAAAGGAAGGGATTGGTCCTGAGGGAAACCCTGTCTACATGGAAGATAATGAAGGGTTCCACTGCAATAAGGGCCTGTAATTCAGACACTCTTCTTGCTGAAGTGATGGCTAAAAGGAAGGCTGTTTTCCAAAAAATGAATTTCAACTCTGCAGTTGCAGCTGGCTCAAAGGGAGGGAGAGTGAGCTTTTCCAATACAAAGATAAGGTCCCAGGCTGGAGTAGGGGCTCTCCTGGGGGGGGGGGGTCTTAAATTTTTGGCCCCCTCTAAGGAATTGATTTAGCAGGGGGTGAGAAAAGAGGGGTGGCTCAGTATTATAATGTGCTGAAATGGCAGAGGCATGAATTTTAATTGACGTGAAGGATAGGCCCTTGTGGAGCATTTATGTTCAGTACTGAAGAATATGAGGTAAGCTGGGCACCATTGTTTCCATTCCCTGAGTCTGGCTCCAGGAACAGTATATTTTCCACTTTTCAGAGTAGGATTTTCTAGTACTAGGTCTCCTTGGCTCCAGAATGACATCTAGCACCTGCTTACTCAGGGATGCTATTGGAGACCTCAAGGAATTAGCCAGGCTGCAAGGTTCAGGGTTTGAAGCTGAGGGTGCAGAATCTGGCCTGCCTGCTGGGACAGTAGGGAAGGGGCCTGAGGCAGGTGCTATGGTCCCAGTAGTGTCATACTGCGCAAGAGGTGGTACCAGTGCTGGTGTGGCCAGTCTGGTGCAGTCAGTATTGTCCTTGACTTGTCCTGTTTGATCTTTTGCAGAAACTTCGAGAGGAAAGGCAGAGGGGGAAAAGCATAAACTGAGAGGCTTTCCCAGGTAAAGGACAGGGCATCCACTTTCCAGGCTTGACTGTGGGAAGTCCTTGTGCAGAATTTGTCCAATTGGTAGTTCTGAGGGGAGGCAAACATGTCTACCTCTGGAGTCCCCCATTTGTTCCTCAAGAGTTTGGATATTTTTGGCTCCAGTTTCCATTTGTGTGCGTCCATGAGATTTCTGCTCAGGTCATCCGCCAGTGAATTTAGCTTGCCTGGCAGGAATTGAGCTTGCAGGTGCACTTGGTTGCTCAAGGATGTGTTCCACAGAGCCATGGCTAGTCTGCAGAGAGGGTACGAGTGGGTTTCCCCCTGCTTGTTTATATACCACATAACTGTGGTTTTGTCTGTCTTTACCAGTAATTGTCCTGGAAGAATGCGGTCTTTGAAGGCTGTCAGGGAATTCTGTACAGCTAACATTTCTTTTTGTTTGATATGCAGGTGCTTCTGTCTCGGGTTCCATTTGCCCTGAATGCACTGCCCTGCCAAGTGAGCCCCCTGTGCATAGTCTGATGCATCTGTTGTTAGGGTTTGGGTGGCAGGGGGTAGAGTGAATGGGAGCCCCTTGTTGTGGTAGCAGGCCTCTGCCCACCAAAGGAACTCTGTCTTTATACAAGGAATGATAGGAATCATTGATTCCAGGTCCTGAGAATGTTGACACCATAGGCTTTTTAGATACCATTGTAGTTTCCTCATATGCAGTCTTGCATATGGAATTAGTAGAATGCAAGAGGCCATGAACCCCAGGGCCTGCAGAATTTTTCTTGCAGATAGCGGAGTCTTTGTGGCCAGTAGTTTGAAGTAGGTTGTCAAATAAACTTGTTTCTTTGGAGTGAGTAAAGCCATCTGGGAAGTTGTGTTCAAGCTTGCTTCTAGAAATACAATCTGTTGGCAGGGTACTAGGTGAGATTTCTTTTCATTTATGGTGTACCCCAGAGAGGTAAGAAGTTTCTTTACGAATGCCAAATGTTTTAATAGCAAGTCCTGGCTTTCTGCCTGAATCAGACAATCGTCCAAGTATGGGTATATTTGAATTTTCCTCTGCCTGCAGAATGCAATGGCTGGAGCTAGACATTTTGTAAATACCCTGGGCGCAGTAGATAAGCCAAAGGGAAGTGCAGAGAACTGATAGTGCATTGAGCCTGCCCTGAATCTTAGGTATTTCCTGCAAGATTCCCTTATTGGAATGTGCAGGTAAGCTTCCTTAAGTCTAAGGTTGCCAACCAGGCATCTTTGCCTAGCATAGGAAGCAGCTGTTGAAGTGTTAGTATTTTGAATTTTGGGATTACCAAAAAGGTGTTTAGAATAGAGAGGTCCAGGATAGGACGCCAGGAGCTGTCTTTTCTGGGTACCAGGAAAAGTCTTGAATATAAACCTTGTCCCCTTTCTTCTGCTGGGACAGGTTGAATAGCCGTGATACTTTGAAGAGAGAGAACCTGCTGTCGGGCCTCTGCCCACTGATTTGGGGGTAGGTCTGGCCAACCGTTTGGGGTTGGTAGGGTGTGGAAGTGGAATCTGTATCCTTGGGAAACTATTTTCAAAACCCATTTGTCTGAGTTCCCAGTTTTTTGCATCCAGGGCGAGCTTTCATCCTAAGGGAGCAGGCAGTTGAGCAAGGCTTGGATGGGTTAAGGTTAAGTCATGGTGCCATTTTTCCATGGGGGGTGCCTTACTACTCCCAGCTTTGGAAGTGGGAGCCCCCCACTGCTTAGGCCTGTGCGTAGCCTGAGACTGGGTGGTCTGCTGTTCCTGGGTTTGGACTGAGGAGGCCTGGAAGAGACTGGAAAGGACCAGATCTTTGAAGGCCAATGCCTACTAAATCTGGGAGGCTGTACTTGCAGGAAATCTTTAACAGTTTGCATAGATTTAGCTTTTTCATCTTTTTGAGGAGGACTTCTGCTTTGTTGCCAAACAGGTGGTTTTGGTTTAAGGGAGCATCCAGTAATTTAGCTTTAACACGATCTGGCAAGTTTTGCTCCTTAAGCCAAGCATGCCTTCAAAGTACAGACCCAGTGACAGCAGCCCTGTAAGATGCTTCTAAAGAGTCAAAACCACATTGCAAAGTATGTTTACCAACTTGTTCTGCAGAATGCATTAAATCCTGTAATTCTTTGTGGTTCAGCACAGTCAGGAATCAGCATCATTTTTATTTATTTATTTATTGTCATTTGTTAACCGGGTTAGTCCAAGTGGGCATTTGACCCAATTTTAGTGGAGACCCAAGGAGAAAAGCTCCAGAAAATTGCATAATAGTACATTGATTGCATACATAAGTGTAGTACTAACCTAGTTAAATGATTTACAAAGCTGTTAATAATAAAAAAGTTGAGTACAAACAATAAAGTTGAGTACAGAAGAGAACAATTACAAAGCTGTTAATACATAAAATATATACATGAAGTTCTATCATCAATTTTTTTTTTTCGAGAATGGTGTGTAGCAAAGTGTGAGACAGTAGAGGGAGACTAGGTGGGTTTATGACAAGAGCAAGTCTTGTAGTTAAGTAGAAAAGTTTTTAGTTCATTTTTAAAGTTGGTGTAGTGGGTAATGGATCGTAGGCTAAGGGGGAGTTTGTTCCAGGCATTGGTGACAGTATGTTTATAGACTATTTTCCCAATAGATTTGTTTGGTTGATATATGTCTAGTAGCTGTTGGTTTGATGTACGGACGGTCCAGGATGGAGTATGGGTGGAGACTAAGGGTGAGAGAGATGGACAGAAAGAGGTTTGTAGAGAATAGTGTGTAGTATTTGAAATTGAGATAGAAGCAGTTGTTGGGGGAGTTCTAGCCATTGGAGAGAGTTTAATGCAATGCAATGGTGTGTGTTCTATGGTGAGTTGGTGATGAATCTAGGTATTTTGTGATAGGTTTGTTGGAGTTTATTCAGGGTGGTGACTTGTATGTTGGTGAGGATAGGGGTGGTGTAAAGGAGGGAGGGGAGGAGTAGTGCCGGTCCAAGTGTCAGTCTAGCCTCTGGGGTGAGAATTTTTTTGTTTCAATAAAGTAGACCTAGTTTTTGATGCATTTTCTTTATGCATTGGAGTAAGTGGAGGTTGAATTGAAGTTTGTCATCTACTATGACTCCAAGTAGTTTTGTGTGGGTATCAGGTTGAATAGTTGTGTTGTTCGAGGATTTGATGAAAAATGATGATTTATGATGGGCAAGAGATCGGGGAAGGGAAAGCAGGAGCTTAGTCTTTTTGGGGTTTAGAATCAATTGGTTGTCAGATAGCCATTGCTCAGTGGAAAGGAATGCTGTTTGGGTTAAGGTATGGAGCTTGGAGATGTTGTTGGAGATAGATATGTGTGGAGTCATTAGCATATTGTATGAGGGAAGACTCTTTGCAGGAGCTAGACAGGCCATTGGTGAATACATTAAACAGGAGGAGACCTAAGATGGAGCCTTGGGGTACACCAGTGGGGGTAGGAAGGAAGGGGGAGATGGATGAAAGCCATCTGACAGATTGTTGGCTTCCGGTTAGGTAGCTGGTGAACCATGCTAGGGAGGATATGGATAGGTGTAGGTTTGAGAGTTTGGATAGTAGTAAAGGATGAGAAACAGTATCAAAAGCCTTTGAGAGGTCGAGGAAGAGACGAGATAAGCTTATTGTTATCCATTGCCTCTGCAGTAGTGTGAGTGAAGGGAAAGGAGGGCAGTGGTAGTACTATGGTTGTGACGGAATCCATGTTGGGTGGGGGTGAGTAGTTTGTGTTTGATGAGGTGGTTAAGAAGCTGTGTGTGAATACATTTTTCTAGTATGTTAGGGGGGTAGAATGGCAGTGGGTTGGTAGTTTGTGGGGTCAGTTGAGTTCCCTTCTTTATGTAATGGTATAGTGAAGGAGGATTTCCACAAAGTTGGAACAGCTGAGTCAAGAATTGATCTGTTTATTAGTACAGAAACAGGGTAGGCAATAGAGTCAGCAGCAAGTTTAAGGAAGATAGGTGGTAGTTTGTCTGTGGAGGTAGAACAGGGTTTGAGCTTAAGAAGTAAAGATTTAATATAAGAGGTGCGTTGAAAGGAGAACTGAGTTGAGGTTTGAGTGTTGGGTGCTGTAGGTTGTGAAGTTAAGTTTGGCTTAGTGGGTATGAGATTCTGGATGGTAAGAATCCAGAACCGCAGAATCCTTTATAAACGCATTCTATGAACACCTTCAGGAATGCATAGATCATGCAATCCCAAATAAAACCAAGACCCAATCCTCCAAAGGCAGATGTCCTGTCTGGTGTACCCCAGCCATAAACAAACTATACAATAGAAGGAGGAAGCTACTACATGATAGAGCAAAATCCCAAAAAGGGAAGGCATCTCTGATCAGTATTAGCAAAAAGCTACGGGCACTCATAAAATCGTCTAAGGCCAGCTTCGAGAGAAAAATTGCACAGGACACTATGGATAATCACAAGGCTTTCTATAGTTATGTTAGAAACCTGGGTGGGAATTCCCAGATATGCTCAGAATTAGTCCAAAATGACAAAAAGTACACTGAGCCCACAGACATTGTCAACATCCTAGCTGACAGGTTCAGTGCAAACTTCTCTCCCCACCAAATGGGCAAATATCTATCCCAACAGAGTGCTGCCCCCCTGACATCTCAGATGCTCAGGTAAGAGCCGCCCTCTCCAAAGCAAAAAACACAGCATCAATGGGACCAGATGGTGTCCCGGCTGCCCTACATGAACTCCAAGAAAAGCTAAACCCAAACATAAAACTACTGTTCAATCTTAGCCTTACTACAGGATATGTACCCAAAGAGTGGCATACAGCAACAGTGGTCCCTCTCCACAAAGGTGGTGCCTCAACGGATCCTGGAAACTATCGCCCTATAAGCCTGACTAGCTTGGTCTGCAAAGCTATGGAAAGGATCATCATGGACCTCATAAATAAAGATATTGGGGACCTACAGACACTGGATCCTACCCAGTTTGGCTTTGTTAAGGGCAGATCCTGCCTCTTAAACCTGGTCGATTTCTTTGAAACAGTCACCAAGGCCATTGACGAGGGGAAGGTGGTCCACACAGCCTACCTGGACCTCGCAAAAGCCTTCGATAAAATACCCCACTCGGGCATTATAGATAAGCTCACCAGCTTAAATATAAACCCCTATGTCACTAGATGGGTTGCAAACTGGCTCAAGGACAGAACCCACATGGTTAGAATTGCTGGAGCCATGTCAGACTCCAAACCAGTTACAAGTGGCGTCCCACAAGGCTCAGTCCTGGGACCTCTCTTGTTCGGTATATATTTCTCGGCGGTACAGGCCAACACGGAAGGACTGTGGCTGACCAAGTACGCAGATGACTGCAAACTGGGCGCCATAATCAACTGTCCAGCTGACACAAGCATCCTCCAAAAGGGCCTCATAGAAACAGACATCTGGTGCCAGAGCCATGGCCTCAAGCTAAACACCAAAAAGTATATAGTCATCCCCTTTGGCAAAAACAAAGTGCCCATAAATTACCACATAGGTGGTAATCCATTAAGTATAGAAGAAGTCATTAGGGACCTGGGGACCCAAGTTGATAGCAATCTCTCATTTGACAACCACGTGGCCAAAGTGGTTAGAAAAACATTTTATATAGCCCACCTAATCATGAAGGGATTCACGTCTAGATCAGGGGAGGTCATCGTGCCTCTTTACTCATCCCTCATCAGGCCCATAATTGAGTACAATGCCCCTTTTGGGATGTACCTTACCAGACACCTGCAGCCACTGGAAAGACCCCAAAAGTACCTCACCAAGAGGATCAAAGGGCTCAAACAGATGCCATATGCTGCCCGGTTAAAGAAACTCCAGCTCTACTCAGTGGCATACCGCCTGCTCAGAGGCAATCTGTGCCTGACGTATAAAGCCATGTCCAACCCGGAATTAATGGACATGCTGCACCTCAGAAACTCCAAATCCCATCGAGCTACGCGCTCAAGAGACTTGAACCTCAGCACTGAAATAAATAGGACATGCTGGAGGGACAGATTCATAACCCAGAGGCTCCCTTCACTCTGGAATAAAATCCCAGTCCAGGTTAGGCAGAGTCCCACATTGACTCTCTTCAAGAGGAATCTTGATGAGTGGATGGGAGATCATAGGTTTACCCCAGCTATCACTTCTGTGTCACTGTTGGACAGAGGCACAGTATACTAACCTCAAAAAAAGGCATAGCAAAATTAATTTAAAATGGGTGGCAAAAGCCAAACACACTCTGGCTAGGCTTATAAATGCCCTAGGGCAGATAGCCTAGAATGAACCTATGAACCTATCAATAAAATGTTTGTTTAGGAGGGTAGCGGTTTCTTCAGGAGGTGAGTCTGGGTAGAGAGAGAGAGAGAGGTTAGAAGGTCTGCCTGGATAGAGGATTTTGTTCAGGGTAGACCAGTATTTATGAGGATTAGATGAATTGCTTAGCTGTGCAGAGGTGTAGTAGGATTTTTTATCTAATGTAGTATGTTTTTTGATAGGTTTTTTAGTTGTCTATATTTGTGAAGGAGGGGGAGTTGTTTTGTTTTAGTCCAGGCTTTCCAAGCACTGTCCCATTGTTTCATTAGTGACTTTGCTTCTTTAGATAGCCATGGAGCAAAATTAGATTTAATTCTGATTTTCCTAGAAGGAGCTAGGGAGTCTAGAGTATTCAGAAATATGTTGTTAAACATACTTACAGCATCGTCTAGTGGGATTTGTTTTAGGATGGGTCCAGTCTATACTAGAGAGAATAGAGTTGAATTGAGTGGAATTGAAATTGGATAGTTTCTGACAGTCTCTAGTTAGGTGTGGTTTTGGTGCTGGAGAGTAGTATCTTAAGATAGAGGTAGGGAGATGGTCACTAAGGGAGTCAGGTAAGGTGGTAGGATTATGGTAGTGGTGGGGAGAGTTGGTAAGAATCCAGTCAATTGTAGGTCTTGATGATGACGTTTTGTGGACGCGAGTGAGGGATGAGATCATTAGGTGGAAGCCATATAGGTGGATACTGAGTTGAGGTGAGTCAGTAATGAGTTTTGACCAGTCAATATTGACATCACCTAGTATAAGGGTTTCATATGGTATGGTTTGGGAGAACCAGGATAGAATGTTTTCAAGGATAGGTAAATTGTTACTTGGAGGAAGATAGATGGAAGCAACATCAAATTTCTTTTGAAGGTTCAAATGGCAGTTTAGTATTATAACGTCTGCTGGGTAGACATTAGGTATGGGTGAGGGATAAGGTGAGATATTTAGGCTGTTTGAGTATAATATAGCTACTCTGCCTCCCTTTTTAGTAAGTCTGTCGGAGCAAAATATACTATAGCCAGGTGGAAGTATTTCGCTGTCAGAGATTTGTGGCTACTGCCAAGTTTCCGATAGGGAGAGAATGTGTGGGGTAGTATGAGGCATCCAACTGTGGAACTCAGTGACTTTGTTTGTTAGGCTCTGAATATTTAGTGAAAGAATAGTCAGGTTTTGTGATGGGGCTAGGTTCTGTACATGCTGTTGTGGATGGGGAGGAATTTGTGTGGAGTTTGTGGAGGGGGTGGGTCTGGTAGGGGTCAGGTAGGTATGAGTGGAGTTGGGCCTGGGCTGGGATGGATGTCTCCAGAGCAGAGTAGGTTTTTCCTAAGAATAGAAAGTGTGGCAGTATGTAGTTGGAGTTTATATAGCAATGACTTAGTCTTATAGGTAGGTGTATGGACTTGGAGGATGGAGTGTTTAAATAGACATATGGTGGAAGAGGTAAATAGAGCTGGGGAGATAGTATAAGTAATAGGAAAGATGTTTTGTGGATAATATGTGGAGGTAGGAGAGCATAAGGGTGGGTTTTGAAGGTGGAAGTGATAGGTGGTCATGGAGGATAGTATGAAGAGGAGTTTTGTGGGAATAAGAAGGTAATGCATATTGGAGAGTTTGATATAATGGACCAGTAGGCGGAGCCATTAAATGGTATGAGGTAAGATAGTGAAGATTGACAGATTTTGTGGGTGGGAGTGGTTATGTTGCAGGAGGCGGTGTTTGTGAGGCTGGTGGAACAGGAAGGGATGGGAGAGATTGGTATAAAGGAAATTGTAATGGAGTGGGTGAGAATGGGGGTAGGGTAGGGGAGCGAAGTGAGCCTGAGTGTTGCGAGGGCTACACCTGTCGGGTGAAGCCCAGAAAACAATCAGATAGAAGGTATTTGAGCAGGAGAGGTTGAAGATTTCAGCTTGAGAATCAGAGTTAACTGACCTGAGGTGGTTTCAGTGGGAGTAAAGGTAGGGCATAGAAGTATAATAAGAGGAAGAGATAGCCGGGTAGGGTTTACAGGAGAGGTAAGGTATATGCAGCTGGATAAGGGAGGCAGATTATGAGGAGGAGAGGTCTAGGAGACAGAGTTAAAACTCAGACATGAGTACAACAGTAGAAATTGGAAGTAGGGACCAAGGGAGAGCAGAACAAGTACAGAGATAAGGGAAACAACAAGGAGCGGTTTACTGGTGAGGTAGAGAGTAGCTACGACGAGGTTGTCCTAGAATGGTTGTAGCAGTTTTACTTTATTTCAGATAAGGTGGACATACTTAAGTGATTTCACACTGGAAAGAATATATTCTGGGAGAAGCTTGACTGCAGGTGTTTCCGCCAGAAAGGGCCAGAGAGAGATGAGGATGCTGAAGTAGCTGGATAATCCTAGAAAAAGAAGACAAATAAGTTGAGAGAGATGTGGACAAAGAGGATTCATAAAACTGGATGAGTGTCAGTGGTAAGTAATTGGGGGTAGGTGAGAGTTATAGCCAATTTGGAGAAAAGTAGGGTATGGAAGGGGTGGTTGTGTGGGAGTAGAGGAACTCTTAGTGAGGGGAGACCTTTGATTGGGATGAGGGATGGGGGAGAGTGCAGGTTGGAGTCAGGTTTGAGAAAAGGGAGTATTGTATGAGTAGGGGTAAGATGTAGCAAAATTGTAACGAAGTAGTGACTAGAGATAGAGTAGTGGAATCATTAAAATGCAATGCAGTAACACAGTAAACAAAAGATTATCTGGCTTACAATAGAGACAGCATGAGACAAAAATACATTAATATGCTATGTAAAACAACATAAATATTCTATGTAGTATAGCAGCAAAACATCAATCCAAGCATAACTACAGATTACATAACATCAGGCTATGTTGTACAGGGCATATGTACAGTGTAAACCTAAACAATTTTCTGTTTAAATAGTTCCATAATATGTTGCTGGTACTTTAATATATGAAACTGGCAATTCAAAGACCTAATGGCCAAAGTAGCAGAAGTGTATACCTTCTTACCCCATCTGGCCAAGACTCTAGAATCTCTATCAGAAGGGGTAGGATTTTGGCAGCAGTAGCCTTAATGCCCTTTGGTATTTGGGAAATGGTCTCTAGATCCGCAGTAGGATTCTTGAAGAGGAACTTGAGAGTCAGGTACTCTGTAATACCGGTCAGATTTTCTGGGAGCTGGAGGTAAAGTGTCTGGGGAAAGGCTAGATTCCAAGAAAGCATCATCTACAATGTCCAGAACAGGAGGGATAGCTAAAGGCCTGTGTTGAGGAAGGAGTAAGAATTCCCTAAGCCTCTTTTTGGAGTCAGAGTAATCCTGGCTTTCCCAGCAGAAATGCTCCCTAAGAGTGTGCAAGGTTTTACCAAAAGAAAAATCTTCTGGAGGGGAAGCAGAGGGAATGGAATCCTCTGCATCAGAATCTTCATAGGTAGATAAAATCCTGGTAATTAGAAGAATCATAAGAAAAAATCATTTCTAGGTCTCTTAGAGGAGGAAGGCTGGCTTCCCTAATTAAGGTAATAACGTCTTCAGCCATTCTAAGCATTTGTTTTTTAGACATATGGGCCTGACCATGCGGTTTGGACGTTGGTTTTCTAGGCGTGGTGTGAGTTTTAGGCTTGGATGAAGAAAATGACATCTGTTTAAAATGCAAGTCCGTAGGCCTGAGTACACCCTCAGAAGCCGATGCCTGCACAGCGGCTCCGGACCCATCCAAGGTAGAGACATCCGAAGGTTCCATAGTCGAAGAAGCATCTCGCGGCATACCGGGCTCAGAATGGGTCTCAGTAGAGGACTGCAAATCTGAAGTAGCGGGTATCAGAGGGTGTGAAAGCACCTCACTGAGTACCGGCGGACTGGCGACTAGCTTAACGGGGAAGCATTGTCTGTAGTTTTGGACCTAAGTGGTCTGTCTCTGTCTTTATCCTTATGTTTTTTCAGAAGATCAGTAGTCGGATGGCTTACCGAAGTCATGTTGGAGTTACGGATACCAAGTACCAAAATAATTTGCTGCAAATGTAGCCTGACGACGAATAGTTCGGGGGTTGAACGAGGCACAGAACCAACAGCGAGGGACGTCGTGGCCTGGGCCTAAGCATGGGATGCAGTACGAATGAAAATCTTTGAGGTATTTGCTTTCCACAGGTAAGACAATTGTTAGCTTTTACTGACATCAGGTGGAGCAAGAAAAAAGATCCCCAATGGGGCACTTATCTTTTTTTGAAGACTTCGGTTCTGAAACTCGAAAATGAAAATTTCAGAAGTCGGCCGACCAGCACTTGCGAACTGCTTCTGCTTCAGGTACCGCACGGCAAGAAAGACTGATGTAATGGCGTTGGCTGCATATTTTATACCCCTGACGTCATGACGTCATGGAAGAAGAGACAGCATCCGACGCAGGAATCCAAGACTCTGGTATTCAGGCCATCTGAGGGCTACCTGCAGGCAGATAACCTGAATGTGATTACTGCAGCAGTGGAACACGAAGAGCATCAAGGGATACCAGCATGAGGAACTGATTACAGATGAGTGTAGTAAAAAGAAAGGGAATATTCTATGAGGGGAGGCTTAGTAGTCTGATATCTGTACTCCCTGGAAACAAGGGAAGAGTGGTAAAGGGGAGAAATGATTTGGCTACACGTAGTACTCAGTAGGTAATTCCAAGGGATTGAATTAGGAAAGGATAGGGTCGGTAGGAGGGTACTTGACATATAACTAGGTTGAACTTAGTTCAAGCTTGACATACAGAAGTAAGTCTGCTGCAGAAGTGGTTGCCATAGGGAGGAGACTTGATGAGAGGGCGTCGACTATTGAATCATTTATATATGAATATATGAATCATTGAATTATCATTGAGACCAATGGGTAGATGAAGCTGAATGGAAGAAGTGCTGGGAAATGGTTTCAACAATTTGGCATTCCAGAGGGATCATTATTCTCCTTGTGACGGCATTGCATTTTTAGGGTCTATATTATATGTTCGAAGTCTGAAAACTTCAAATATATGAACGACTCCATATGAGTGAAGTTTTCAAACATCGAACATAAAATATAAACAAACTAAAAATAAAAAAAGTACTTGAACGCTTTATGCAAGGGGGCAAGCCCCCCTGCACCCACCACACCCCCCCACTACTTAAGTATACCAACTCTGAGATCACACTACATTGAAGTGAAGGGAAATATTCCCTTTGGCGATCTCCGTTGTAACGTTCCTTGTTTAAAAACTTCGCTCATATGATGTCGATCATATGAGATTCAAAGTTTTCAAGCTTCGAAGTTACAATATAGACCCGCATTTTTATGGAACCAACCACGTAGTATAATAAACAGTGATATAGTATCCATATGATGCAATCATTTTTTATATATTTGTTAAAAGAGGGTAGGTGGTCTGGTTCAAAAATCTTTTTCAGCCACAGCTGGGATCCAAGGCAAAGCAATGGATAAATGCACTGGGAGCAGATGTTTTCTTGAGATTTACCACACATAGAGCAGTAACAGTTTTGGACAAATCTGCCAGAGAACAGGATACCTGAAATTTAATATAAAGAGGAGATTGAAATCAACACACTGAAAGAGCCTTAATAAACATGTGGCCCAAATACTTAATAACAAAATGTGAATGACTAGCCATCTCAGTTAGTCATCATCATCATCTTCTTTCGGCTGTTCCCGTTAGGGGTCGCCACAGCGGATCATCTGTTTCCATTTCTTCCTGTCCTCTGCATCATGCTCTTTCACACCAACCGCCTGCATGTCCTCTCACCACATCCATAAACCTCATCTTAGGCCTTCCTCTTTTCCTCTTACCTGGCAGCTCCATCCTTAGCATCCTTTTCCCAATATACCCAGCATCCCTCCTCAGCACATGTCCAAACCAATGCAATCTTGCCTCTCTTGCTTTGTCTCTAAACTGTCCAACCTGAGCTGACCCTCTAATATACTGATTCCTAATCCTGTCCGTCCTAGTCGCACCCAGTGCAAATCTTAACATCTTTAACTCTGCCACATCCAGCTCTGACTCCTGCCTTTTCGACAATGCTACCGTCTCCAGCCCATATAACATAGCTGGTCTCACTACCCTCTTGTAGACCTTCCCTTTCACTCTTATTGGTACCCGTCTGTCACAAATCACTCCTGACACTCTTCTCCACCCATTCCACCCTGCCTGTACTCTCTTCTTCACCTCTCTTCCACACTCACCATTACTCTGAACTGTTGATCCCAAGTACTTAAACTCATCCACCTTTACCAACTCTACTCCCTGCATCCTCAACATTTCTCTACCCTCCCTCTCATTTACACACATATATTCTGTTTTAGCCCTGCTGACCTTCATTCCTCTCCTCTCTAAAGCATATCTCCACCTCTCCAGGGTCTCCTCAACCTGGTCCCTACTCTCACTACAGATCACAATGTCATCTGCAAACATCATAGTCCATGGGGCCTCCTGTCTAATCTCATCTGTCAACCTGTCCACCACCACTGCAAATAAGAAAGGGCTCAGAGCTGATCCTTGATGTAATCCCACCTCCACCTTAAATGTATCCGTCACTCCCACCGCAGTCCTCACCAGTGTCACACTACCCTTGTACATATCCTGTACCACTCTTACATACTTTGCCACTCCCGACTTCCTCATACATTACCACAACTCCTCTCTAGGCACCCTGTCATATGCTTTCTCTAAGTCCACAAAGACACAATGTAACTCCTTCTGACCTTCTCTGTATTTCTCCAACAACACTCTCAGAGCAAATATTGCATCTGTAGTGCTCTTTCCTGGCATGAAACCATACTGCTGATCACTAATCATCACCTCCCTTCTTAACCTAACTTCCACTACTCTTTCCCATAACTTCAAGCTGTGACTGATCAAGTTTATTCCTCTGTAATTACTGCAGCTTTGCACATCACCCTTATTCTTAGAGAGGTACCAAAACACTTTTTCTCCACTCCTCAGGCATCCTCTGACTTTCCAAAATTTCATTAAACAATCTGGTTAAAAATTCCACTGCCATTTCTCCTAAGCACCTCCATGCTTCCACTGGTATGTCATCTGGGCCAACAGCCTTTCCATTCTTCATCCTCTTCATAGCTGTCCTTACTTCCTCCTTGCTAATCTGCTTCACTTCCTGATTCACTATCCCCACATCATCCAACCTTCTCTCTCTCTCATTCATCAGCCCTTCAAGGTACTCTTTCCATCTACTCAATACACTCTCCTCACTTGTGAGTACATTTCCCTCAATGTCCTTTATCACCCTTACCTGCTGCACATCTTTCCCAGCTCTGTCCCTCTGTCTAGCCAATCAGTACAGGTTCTTTTCTCCCACTTTAGTGTCCAATCTCTCATACAAGTCTCTGTATGCCTTATCCTTAGCCTTCGCCACCTCTCTCTTTGCCATGCGCCTCATCTCCTTATATTCATGTCTACTTTCTTCATCTCTTTAACAATCCCACTTCTTCTTCGCCAGCCTCTTCCTCTGTATACTCTCCTGTACTTCCTCATTCCACCACCATGTCTCCTTGTCCTCCTTCCTCTGTCCAGATGTCACACCAAGCACCTTCCTAGCAGTCTCCCTTACTAGCTCTGCTGTAGTTACCCAGCTATTCGGTAACTCATCATTGCCTCCCAGTGCCTGTCTTAACTCTTCCCTGAACTCCACCTCACAATCACCCTTTTTTAACTTGCACCATTTAATCCTTGGCACTGCTTTCACACTCCTCCTCCGCTTCTTGATCACCAACATCATCCTGCAGACCACCATTCTGTGCTGCTTAACTACACTTTCCCCAGTCACCACTCTACAGTCTCCAATCTCCTTCAGACTGGCCCTCCTACATAGGATATAATCCACCTATGTGCATCTTCCTCCACTCTTGCTCCTCCCTCTTCTTAAAATACATATTCACCACAGCCATGTCCATCCTTTTCGCTAAATCCACAGTCATCTGACCTTCTGCATTCCTCTCCTTAATACCATACCTACCCATCACTTCCTCATCCCCTCTGTTCACTTCACCAACATGCCCATTGAAGTCCACTCCAATCACTAGTCTCTCACCCTTGGGTACACTCACCACCACTTCATCCAACTCACTCCAAAATATTTCTTTCTCATCCATCGCACACCCAACTTGTGGGTCATATGCACTAACAACATTCATCATTACACCATCAATTTCAAGCTTCGTAAACATCACTCTATCAGACACTCTCTTCACCTCCAAAACACTCTTGGCATACTGTTCCATTAGGATAACCCCTACCCCATTTCTTCTGCTATCCACACCATGATAGAACAATTTGAACCCACCTCCTGTACACTTGGCCTTACTTCCCTTCCATCTCGTCTCTTGCACGCACAATATATCAACCTTCCTTCTCTCCATCATAACCGCTAGCTTTCTCCCTATACCAGTCATACTGCCAACATATTCAAAGTTCCTACCCTCAGTGCTACACTCCTAACCTTCCTCCTCTCTTCCTGCCTTCGGGCATGCCTTCCCTCTCCTCTTCTTCTTCGGCCAACAGTAGCCCAATTTCTGCCAGCACCCTGTTGGCTAACAGTACTGGTGGTGGTTGTTGTTAACCCGGGCCTTGACCGATCCGGTATGTAATTATGAAAACTTCTCCGCATCAGTAATTTTTGGCAGAGGTTTTACGCCGGATGCCCTTCCTGACGCAACCCTCCCCATTTATCCGGGCTTGGGACCGGCACAAAGAAATGCACTGGCTTGTGCATCCCCAGTGGCTGGGTTCATCTCAAGTTAGTAATAACATTAAACATTCCCAAAGGGGTTTAGTCTCTTTTTTGAACAAGTCTGTTCAGCTGACAAGTTGTTTTCCCCAGAATTAGAGAGTCTCTGTACTGTATGATTACACAATGTTTTTTATAGTTTTGTGAAAAAAAGATGCCTGAAAGACTAGCCATCTGTTTACCCATGTACAGAAATGATGTGACTTAAATGTTTGTTTTGGAGCTTTTCTTTTCTCGTTCCCTCTGACAATGAGCATTACTCATTAGGGTATTCCCAGTTAACAGAATATAAGTAGTAAGAAACATCTCAAACTGTGCTTTACTGTCTAGAAAAAGAAGTACAACCTGATGTATTGCCTTAAGTGTCAATTGTTCATTGCAGCCACTCACAAGAAGTAAAGAAGAGGAGTAAGAAGTGTACATTTTCTCCTTGAAGGTTGAAGTTAAGGCATGTACTTAGCATAGGATTGACACAAGGGAACCTTCCATGATCCCTTGTCAGTGATTGGGCTGAAAAGTGAAAGTAAGAGAATCAGAGGGCAGATCTCTGTTAAGTCTGCTGCTTTTAATGCTGCCTTGTATTCCTAGTGAGGCATAAGCTCTTCATTGACAGTGATAGAACTGAGCTTGCACTCATCGTGTGATAACTAGAAGAGCATGACTAGTACATGCCTTGACATCCTGTGATTTCTGTACCATCTGTCTGATATTTGAAGATCTGAATCAGGAGCATACAACCAGCTCTTGTGGAGCAACCCTTCAAATCACCTGCAAAGGCTCACTGGTAGAACTCAAGAGCGAGAAGTCTTCCTCTTGGAATACCGACTGGTCAAGCACAGTTTGCTGGTTAGAATTAAGCCGACTCATGGTGGTTTTTATGCATTATTTGCCCTCCTTGCGATGCCCCAGTCATTGAACATTTATTCATGGTTTGGACTTGTCTTTGCTGGTATGTGGCTATGCAGTTAGGGTGCATGGACTGATACAGAGCCTAGCTCTTCAGGCCTCTGTAGACCCAGTGCTACATCAGTTTGCCTTCCCTTTAGCACTGATTCCCGGACATCAGGAAGTTACCTGTTGCACATTTATCTCTCTGCTCTGGTTGAGCTCATACCACCACAACCTCATTCTTTGCTTAGGGGTAGGGAATGGTCTCAGTTTTCTGAGAGAGATACTAAGAAGCTATTGAGGCCCTTGTTTCTTTGATTGATGGGTATTTTGAGACATTCCTATCTTTCTAGTGACTACTATGATGACTTCCCCTTTGAGGAGACATTTAATATTATGAAGTATACCTTAGACTGACCTATAAACCCACTCTCTCCCTTCTCCAAAACACTTCAACCAGAATTCTGGCAAGAAGGATGTGGAAGCTTGGGTCACCCATCTCCCACACACAGCTGTGGAATGTTTTCTAATGGGTGCCATGTACATAATGTAGAACCATATTGATTCCACTTTCTGTTCTTCCAAGGAGGCAGATGGTTTGTCTAAGCTGACACTGACATGAAGCTGACACATTTACCTAGTATTCCCAAGCAAATGCCTGTATGAATTGTGTCATGCATAAGATAGGTCCCTGGGATGGCAGCCCTTTTCAACTTAAAAAGGAGTTAGGGGACAAAAGTGTTCTCTTTTCTGACATGTCCGGATTCCCTTTTCTGTTATGGAACAGGTCTTAGAGAAGAAAGCAGACCTTTGTAAATGTGGAATTAATGTTATGGCTAGAGCAGAAAGCTCTGTCTGCATCAGATGGTGTTGCTTTTAAGGGTAAACTCACACAGGCTATCCAAGAATTCTTTTTGTCACCTTTTTGGCTTCATTCTCTTTTCATGGCTGTCTCAGCTTTCTAAGAAGCTTCCTCAGCCTGTAGAATAAGGAAGGCTGCTAAGCACCAGACAATGTTGCTTTCCTCATTGGTTGTGGCTAAGCTTCTGAGAAGAGTTTTTCTCCCAGCCCAGTAGTTGTTGGCGTGGTAGTCTTGGAAAGTTGCTCATGGGAAGTTAGATCTTAGAGTTCTGCATGGCCTGGAGAGCCTTTACCATAATATTTTGGGTGCTGGAGGTAGTCACAATTGGTCACATCTTAGAGCTTTTAGCTGTTTTTACAGAGAGCCCTCCACACTTCAGGCCAACCATTTCTACATGGCTTTTAGGATTACCCAAACTCTACTTTCAAGAGGGCATAGTGCCTGTTCCTCCATTGGTTAAAGTAAGGGTTTCCTCTACTTTTCCTTTGTTCCTAGTGGTGGTTGATTTCTGTCTTGTCCTTGACCTAATTAATTTCAGTAAGCGTATGCAATATGCCAAATTCTGGATGGCTCCTCTCCAAGGGCTCATGCCTCTGTTGCCACTGGACATTTTACTTGTCATTGGACATTGTGGAACCTTCTGTCATATCATTTTTTTTTTCACATCTGAATAGAATATTCTTTCAGATCGCACTGGCTGAACACTGTTTTTAGCACTTGATGCTGCTGTCGCCATTTGATTTTTTTTCTGCTACCAGAGTGTTTCCCGTGTTCCTGGCCATGGTGACAGAGGTCTTGCTGGAGTAGGAACTTTTTGATTTCTAATGGTATTCTGTTATAAATGCATACTTCTTTCTGAGCTTTCATTCCATGGAATGTTTTTATCAGGAAGGAACTAGACATTCTTCATATCTGTAATTTCTACACATGGTCAGGGCCCAGCAACTCACATCTTTGGCAGCCTAGATGAGAATGCAGTAGAGAGAGAGAGAGAGTGCTTTTTTTAAATCCTCCTGCACCTCTTTGGGTTTATCATAGTCATGACTTTTGTAGCTACACTCCGTATCTTAGTGATGTGGATTTTGCATTGTACTGTCAGATGTCCATATCACTATATCTATATCTTGTCAGTAGACTCAGTAGTTGTCTACCGTTCACACCAGTTTCATTGCAGGCTTTCTGTTCCTATGGTTAAATTCATTGCAGGAATAAGCCAGTTCAGTGGTTTAGAGGGATAAAACCCTAACTGTGAGGCAGGTGACCACAGTAGTGCTTTTGGGTGCCTGTAAGAGCTGGTAGAGGAGGATGGGAGTGAATAGCTGACTGTGTTAGCCCACCTGTTCTAGGGAGAGGATGATACCTCTGACTCGACCTTTGGGTGGCACCTAATGGGGACATTAGATGTTGCATTCGCAGAGGCTGATGCTATGCTCACATGCTGCCTGTGTGCATGAATGTAAGCTGAGAGATGGTATCAAGGCACACTCCCTGCAATTGGCAGCATGGATGTAGAACTCTGTGATCTGCTGCAAAGGAGATGAAATGCTCCAGTGGGAGAGGAATGTTGGCATCATCAGACTGATATTATTGTCTCACTTCCTACCACCAGACTTACTATGAAAGAGGTGAATGGGCTAATAAAGCACCCTGGGTAGGATCTAATGAGAAGTAAAATTCTTGCCTAGTTTGGGGATAACCTGGCTGTTTCACCCTCAATAGAACGAATAGGCCATTTTTTTGATGGTGGTAGAGCCATTACCCTAGGGTCTCATGGAGGAACAGAAAGAAAACTAATTTCAGGATTTGACAGCAGTAACTTCTCTAGTAGGTTGGGGGGGCCTATTTGGGTTTCTTCCTTTTAAAGGAATGTGGACTCCCCAGGTATAGATGCTTTTTGTAAGCCATCAAGAAGCGTGAATGACATTTCTTATCCTTGCAACCCTAGAGGAGAGACTGTAGGCCGTCCTGCTTCAGTCAGACTACTGGTTGTGGTGAAATGTGGAAAAAACAAGGTGGCATGCATTTATATATCTTGTGTAGAGAGGCATTGCATTTCTGACACTGAGCTATAGAATGACTCATCATTTTACAGCTATTCTCCTCTTGAGGGAAATGAACATGATGGCAGATGCTCTAAACCACAGCTGCAGCCATCTCCTGGAGTGAGCAGTAAGGAAAACATATGTGTTTAGGATCTTCTGGATGTGCAGCATCTAAGAAAACCTATCACCACTTAAGAAAATGCAATGTTTTCAGTATTGTGCAGAGTTCACCTGGCATTGGGGGTATTAATGTTGGATACCTTCTCTCTCTTTTGTTGCAAATAAGATGATTGTAGGCATTGTGATTATTCCTGTGAAGTCATACTTTACAGCAAAATTCAAAGAATGATCAAAGCTTCATTGCCTGCTAGTTGCTGAGAATGTCTGTGGCTTCAGGCTGCCAGGTTCCTGGTAGTACAGAAAGGTATCCTAATACAATTAAAGTAAGTCGCCAGTCTACTACACAGTAGGGCATGGATGTCCTTCAAGGATGCATCTGCAGTCCTAACAAATGGGTTGTCCTGTCGTCAGGCAGCCCTTCGGTCAGCCGGATTCCAAAGTCTGGGTCTGGCCTCGGCTGGTGTCGCACTTCACCCGACGTCATCTCTGCTGGTCTTCGGGTATAAAGGCATCAGCCGACGCCATTTTCCTCAGTCTTTCTTGCCGCGTGGCGCCCGAAGCAGAAGCTGTTCGCAAGTGCCGGTCGGTCAGATCCAGAGATTACTACTACCAAATACTACTTCGAAGACTTCTAAAAAGCTAAGTACCCTGTTGGGGACTCTTTCTTGCCTCAGCCGATGTCAGAAAAAGTGAATAACTGTTTAACTTGTGGGAAACAAATACCTCATAAAGATTTCCACTCTTACTGCTTACCTTGTTTAGGCCCAGACCACGACGTAGCAGCCTGTTTAGCCTGTGCTTCTTTCAACCGACGAACGCTTAGGCGTCGGTCGGAGTTTGCTGAACAGTTTTTCGGCTCAGATTTTGCGTACATTATGCCGTCGGATCTTCCGTCTTCTCAAATTAAGAAACGCAAAGAAAAAGACCGACACTCGCGGTCCGCGATTTCGGCCGAAACCACGGTTAAGCAAACCACGAGTGTCTCCGTTTCGGCCGAAACCGAGCAAACGGGTCAATCTTCAGCCGAATCCATGACTACTACCGAGGCTCCTGCTACCCTAGTTGAATCGGCCTCTGAAGTTTTGCCTACTAATGTGGTTTCTCTAGAATTATCGGACACCATCCCTTTGGATGTCTCTACCCCAGCACGTGGTGCTGCTAGGCCTCCTGCAGCCATGTCTATAAAGGCCTTTGCCAGGGCTAAAGCAGCCAAAACTGCTAAGTCTGTGCCTGTTAAGCCCCCCTCTCACAGGCCCAGTTCCAGTTCCCAAATGCTTACTCTGGCAGAGGATCTCATCTTTTTAATAAGGGGATCCCAATCTCACCCAGACAGGGCCTCTCAACCTCCAGAAAAGAGACCTAGAGCAGAGCCCCCTGAGCCAGTGTCCTCAGATGACTTAGGGCATGGTTCCTCATGTATAATTTTGCTGTCATCAGATCTTCCTGGAAAGGTCTCAGAGATGATGGAAGCTGCCAGAATCCGTTCTGCTTTTCAGTTTTATTTGGGAAAGTGGACGATGTTCCTTTTGTCTTGAAGGCTATCATGACTTAGTCATCTGTATGACCTGGGACTGAATAATTCCACAGTTGTGATGCCTGTTTCATGCATCTGCAGGCATCTTAACCTCGCAGAGAACAGAACGGTTGAGTAGCATGTGCTGGTTAAACAACTTTAAAGTATTTCTTGCATCCTCAGCATTTGAAGAAATCTGGACTTAAACTTCACTGTTGATAGGCTTGCTGTTTTTAATGGCAAGTTCAGCAGATTTTAAGTTAATGTCTTAGAATATGCTGTTCTTCGTGGCAAGATTCTTCTCCCTTTTAAGGAAAGTTTGTATATCTTTAGTTTTAGGAACATGCTGTGGTCCTTAAACCAAGTATATTTATCCACCCATTTTGTTCTGTGTGGCAGAATCAGTAAAAGAAAGAGCCCTTCATACCTAGAATGCTTGCAACCAGCTGTGGTTTTGTCTGAACAAGGTATAAGGGCTCAGGAAGATGCATTAATTTTAACAAATGCAGGCATTTGCATAGTATTACCGTTACAGGTAGGTAACTGCTTTGTGTTTTTTTATAAATCAGACAGTGTATTGCTCATTGGAAAAAAAAAACTGCTGGCAGAGACCACTCCTCCAAAGGCATACATTTCAGATTGTTGCTATTCCAGACATTTGTTTAATTTCCATTTTGTCATTGGATCGTTCTCCTAACTGACAGACTGTTTCCAGGAGTTGCTGTTTCTATGGCACCTCTTTGCTTTAGGACCTTACTTTCTAAATCTTGCATTTTGCTTTCCCTACGTCTTCTACCTCCCTTGAGGTTTTAAATATTGGAATTCTCCCAACAGATAATCACTGCAGACTTGTAAAGTTGCATGTAACCAATGTGTACTCAACATATTCCTAGATCTGTCAGGCTTACTTATGTGGTAGATGCAATATTATTACCCTCCTACTTGTACTTCTGTGCTGTTGACATGCATCCCCATGCTGTGGCTGTTGGTGTATTTTCCTGTTATATCTAGCAGACATAATTTATGTATGCTTGCCTTTCTATTTTAACAGATTCTTGTCATACAGTGGATTGATGAGCATGTCCACATTTTTTCAAGTTTCTTCTCTGCCTCAGGGAGAAGATTTTTATTTAACATAAAAGTACATTAGCAAAACATCACTCAGGAGATTTACTAAAATGCAACAGATTTACTGCAGAATAGAATCCCCTCTGGTAGTGGTATGTTTCAGACTGGTTGTTATGTGACTTCTTGGTGCTGTCATGTTCCTCCAGTTTTTAAGCATTTCAGATACTAAGAGTGTGAAGTTTACCTGATTAAGCAGATATCTTTGTTACGGTCATCATATAGATCATTGTTGCAGTAGTATTGCTAACTTACTGAATCAGCCACAGGCTGATTTCTTCCTGGTTAGTTAAATCCCAAAGCTTTGCATAAAGGTTGCCACAGGATGTGCCTTATGTGAGGACGCAGACCTGCATTTGTGTTAAAAGACAATTTCAGTGTGACGTCCGAGTTAGCCTTCATTGTAAATACACAGGAGTGTGCATTCACATGGTGAGGCTTTATGGCCCCCACAGTCATGCAGGTCACATATCTACCACCCAGGGTGGGGTTGAGGTCGTATGCAAATACTCCTTCAGTACTGGGATGAGAGAGAGAGAGAGGGCACAGAGAAACCCACATGATTGCCTGCATGAGGGCCTGTCAGGTTGGCTCTCGCCATCATGCTGGAGTTACCCAGTACAAGAAAACAAACACTGTCAAATCTGTTTGGAGGAGATGTTCTTCGTGATGTCCTTCAAGAATGCAACTGCAGTCATAACATGTGGGTTGTCCTGCCTTAGGCAGCCCTCGGTCGGCCGGATTCCAAAGTCTGGGTCCGACGTCGGCTGATGTCGCATTTCTCTCCGACGTCAGAGCGGCTGGAGTATATAAGCATCAGCCGACGCCATTTTCTTCAGTCTTTCTTGCCGCGCGGTGCCCGAAGCAGAAGCAGTTCGCAAGTGCCGGTCGGTCAGCTCCTGTATTCTACGATACCGAAGTCATCAAAAAAGCTAAGTACCCCGTTGGGGACCTTTTCTTGGCTGAGCCGATGTCAGAAATTACTGAAAAGTTAACAATTGTCTTTTTTGTGGTAAACAAATACCTCATAAGGATTTCCACTCTTACTGCCTCCCTTGCCTGGGCCCAGACCACGACGTCTCGGCCTGTGTAGCCTGTGCTCGCTTAAACAAGCGCACTCTCAGGCGCCGGGCGGAGTTCGCTGAAGATTTTTTCGGCGATAAATTTGCTTACACCATGCCGTCGGATCTTCCGACATCGCAAACTCCCAAAAAGCAAAAAGACCGGGACCGACATCCTCGGCCCGTGTCTACCACCGACTCCACGCCAAAACCTAGCACGAGTGCTCCGGTTCCCTCTGAGACGGTCTCTCCACCGCTCCGAACCGAAGACACCGCATTACCGACGACTCCGATTCCAGACATTACTCCGACGCCAGTTATAGATTTTCCTCCGGATACCGAAACCGAGGAAATGCCCGAGACCATTGCTGTAGACAAGGTCACTCCTGCACGTGGAGCTGCCAGGCCTCCTATGGCCATGTCTATTAAGGCCTACACTAGGGCTAAGGCAGCCAGCAAAACAAAGCATATTACTTCTAAATCCTTACCTCAGCCGACTCCGGAGACACAAATTATGTCCATGGCTGCTGACTTAATTTCCATGATTAGAGGTTCACAGACCCATCCTGAGAGAGCGTCCCAGCCTCCTCCTGATAAAAGGCCCCGGGTTGAACCCTCTGACCCTACTCCTTCAGATGAAGACTCTGAGGGCTCTGTCCACTCTGATAGCCAGGAAGAGCTCTTCCAGACCTATGAGGACTCGGATGCAGAATATTCCATACCTTCGGCCTCCCCTCCTGAGGATATTTCTTTTGGGGAAGTTCTGCACACCATGAGGGAACATTTCAAGTGGCAGGGCCAGGAATATTCTGATTCCAGGAAACGCCTTAGGACTTTCCTTAAGAAGCCTCAGCACAGGCCCTTAGCTATTCCTCCTGTACTTGATGTTCTGGATGACTTGTATTCTGATTCTAGTGCTACCCCTGATACTCTCCCTCCTGCTCCAGCCAAGCCAGACAGGTATTACAGGGTCCCAGAAACTCATTCCCATTTATTCAGGGCCCATACTGTTGATTTGGAAACTATTTCACAGGGGCCTAAAGGAGTTTCAGCCTCCACCTCAAAAAATCCTTTGCCCTCCAACAGGGAAGCAAGGTCATTAGAGAGATGGGGTAAAAAGGTTTACACATCCACTACCTTATCTATGAGAGCTTTAAATTGCCTTTTCATATGTTCCAATATCAGGATTATCTCTTAGAAGATTTACAAAAAACATTAGCTTCTCCTGATCCTTTAGACAGGAAGACTTTGCAGGAAGCTGTACATAACACTCAGCAAGTAAGCAATCACTTCCTGCAGTGTGGATATGATGCACTGGAAGCTTCATGTAGGGCAGCTATGACAGGGGCAGTGATGCGTAGACATGCTTGGTTAAAAGATCAACCTCTACCAGATCATGTAAAAGCAAAACTTCTGGATGCACCTTTGGAAAAGAACAAGCTTTTGGTGCAAATGCTAAGGATGTGTTAAAGACCATCAAGAAAAAGCAAAATCAGTTCAAACTGTAAAGGATTTCCTCCAGGTTCAACCCCCCAGATTCAGTAGGAATTGGCCTTCAAAAAACTGGTCCTTTCCTAACCCAGAAAAGTTTCAAAGGGGTAAGAACAGACGTGGCCGAGGAAGAGGCCAATACAGAGGCCCTTACTTTGGGAGTCAATGGCAGCCAGGTAACCAAAGAGGTGACGAGGGGTTTCTCCTGCCCAACAACCACAATCTCAATGACTTTCCTCTACTACCGCCTACCAGGGAACAACTAGAAGCTCCCTTGGGCGGGAAATTATCTCTGTTTGCAGAAAACTGGCACAGACTGACAAAGGACAAATGGATTTTGGACATTATAGACCGAGGGTACAGGTTTCATTTTCATACCTTACCAAGAAAACAAGGCATGCCAAATCTACCACAACATCAAAGGGCAGAGGCTATCAAGCAAATCACTCTGCTAACTCGAATGAAAGCAATAGAAAGAGTTCCACAACAAGAACAAGAACAGGGGTTTTACTCAAGACTGTTCCTTGTTCCAAGAAAAGAAACTCAATGGAGACCAATACTGGACTTGTCCGCATTAAACACCTTTCTCATAGTACCAAAGTTCAAAATGCTGACTCTACAGCAACTCCTTCCCATGCTGGGCAAGGAGTCGTGGCTGATTACTCTGGACCTCAAGGAGGCATGCCTGCATGTCCCTATCAGACACAGCTGCAGAAGATACCTCAGATTTCTTGCAGGGCCAGAGCATTATCAATTCTCAGCATTGCCATTTGGCTTATCTACTGTGCCCAGAGTGTTTACAAAATGCCTGGCTTCAGTAATTGCTCATTGCAGGCTCCAGGGTATACAAATTTACCCGTACCTGGACGACTGCCTCATACAAGCGGACGACAAATTGATGTTGACAAAAATCTGGAATATGTCATACGATTACTTCAAGCTCTGGGATACACAGTCAACTTCCAAAAGTCAAGACTGCAGCCATCCCAGCAAATAATCTTCTTAGGAGCCAAACTAGACACAGCCTCTCAGATGGCTTACCTGACAGAAGACAAGCAAGAGAAGTTAACTCAATACTTCAAAGGTTTAGCAAAACTCACCCAGATGACTGCAAGGAGATTCCTACAGGCCCTGGGTTACATGGCATCCTGCATTCTACTGGTTCCATTAGCAAAACTACACATGAGAAAGCTTCAATGGTACCTAAAAAACGTTTGGTCTCAGCACAGCAACAACTTGGAGACAATCATACCACTCATTCCATGTTTACAAAAGGAATTCCTATGGTGGGCCTCGGTGAGCCAGGAAAACACAGGTATGTCATTCAAAAAACCACAGATAACACAGACCATGACTACAGACACCTCAGACCTCGGATGGGGGGCGCACATGGAAGGCAGGTGTATACAAGGACAATGGGCTCCAAAGGAAACACATCTGCATATAAACCAAAAGGAAATGCTGGCAGTAATGGATGCTATCGAGGCTTTTCAAAACCAACTCCAGCAAGGTCACTTAATGATACGGACAGACAACACCACTGTGATGTGGTACATAAACAAGCAGGGGCACCCACTCTTACCCCCTTTGCAGACTGACAATGCAGCTTTGGGAGAAATCACTGAGTCTAAACATCCAGTTACAATCACAGTTTGTTCCAGGAAAAGACAATGTGTTGGCAGACAGCCTAAGCAGGAATTTCACAGATCCACACGAGTGGAGGTTACATCCGAAGGCTTTCAGACAACTCACTTCGACATGGGGCAAGCCAGAAGTGGACCTATTTGCCTCTCACCTCAATCATCTCCTACCAAAATTTTGCACAAGGACATACCATCCAAAGGCTTGGAAAATAGATGCTCTTTCATTCAACTGGAACTCCCTAGCAATCTATGCATTCCCACCTCTGCCACTGATTACTTCAGTATTACTAAAGATCAAAGCAGAGAAGCCCAAGGGAATCATAATAGCTCCGGATTGGCCAAGACAACACTGGTACCCACTACTACGGAGCATATGCCACACCAGGAGGTGGGCCCTTCCTCAGTGGCCTCTACTTTTGACTCAACACAATTTCGAAACACTGCATCCAAACCTTCAGACTCTGCAGCTAACAGCCTGGGAGATCCCATAAATAACTTCAACTTATCTCTCTCCAAGGAAGTTCAGCGGATACTAACAGAGGCTCGAAGACCGTCCACCAGAAAGGTCTACTTAGCAAAGTGGAAAAGATTCAGCAATTGGAATACCAGCAAAGGGCATGATGCATCATTACTGAACATCCCACTTATCTTGGAATATTTGGCAGATATGTTACAGAGTGGCCTCTCATATTCTTCAATAAAGATACATGCATCTGCTATTTCAGCTAGATACAACACTGATCCTCCTGTTTTTCCTCACCCCTTACTAAGACAATTCCTCAGGGGAATCAAGAACATTAAGCCACCAAGAAAGGCCCCAGTGCCAGCCTGGGACCTCAATTTTGTCTTAGAAAAACTGACTCTACCTCCTTTTGAGCCAGCAGCTTCAGTTGACTTGCAATTTCTTTCATGGAAAACAGCCTTCCTGTTGGCAATTACCTCAGCAAGAAGGGTTTCGGAACTACAGGCCCTAATGGCAATACCACCCTTTATTATTTTCCACAGAGACAGGGTTTCATTAAGTACCAACCCTACCTTTATGCCAAAGGTGGTATCTAGGGTTTCTCTAAATCAAGCCATTCATCTGCCTACTTTCTTCCCCAATCCTGAGAATAAGGGGGAAAGGCTTTTGCATACCTTGGACATTCATAGACAACTTCGATACTACCTGGACAGAACCGAGGCCAGTAGGAAGTCTGAACAGCTTTTTGTAGCTTACGCCCCTGCAGTCCAAGGAAAAGCAATTTCAAAACAGACTATTTCTAAATGGATTGGACATTGCATCAGATTCTGTTATTCCTTTCATGGAAAGACTGTTCCAGCCTATGTCAGACCACATTCCACCAGAGCTACAGCCACCTCTACAGCATTTTTAAGAGGGGTGCCTACAAAGGACATTCTAGAAGCTGCTACATGGAGCTCCGTGCATACATTCTCAAAACACTACAATCTCCCCCTATATTCCAGATCCAGAGCAGGCTTTGCTTCGGCAGTCCTGCAGGGTATGATTGCCACACCATCTCTTTCCTAGAGCATACCTCCTCCCCCAGCTAAGCTATGGTAGTCTACCCACATGTTATGACTGCAGTTGCATTCTTGAAGGACATAGTACAGTTTTGTACCTACCATAAATGTAGATGTCCGATAGACATGCAACTGCAGTCGGGTTTTCCCTCCCTCCATACCCCTCTATGCTTAGGGTCCACTCCTATCCCCCTCACTCTTAGCTGGGGATATCTGTTATGGTGTATTTGTTTTATTGCTCATGTAATTGTTTGGAATCCTGTTTTTGTCTTCCAATTTGATTACAGCCTTCCTTGGAGGGCACCTGGCATCTGGGGCAAGAAACACTGAAGAAAATGGCGTTGGCTGATGCTTATATACTCCAGCCACTCTGACGTCGGAGAGAAATGCGACATCAGCCGACGTCGGACCCAGACTTTGGAATCCGGACGACCGAGGGCTGCCTGAGGCAGGACAACCCACATGTTATGACTGCAGTTGCATGTCTATCGGACATCTACATTTATGGTAGGTACAAAACTGTACTTTTCACTTGTTGCAGTCTCTACATTTAGGTCATCTGCTTGCAGGTAGCCCTCAGTCGGCCTGATTAACAAAATCTTGGGTCCTGCGTCAGTTGCTGTCCCTTCTTCCATGACGTCAGTTCGTCAGGGGTATAAAACATGCAGCCGACGCCATTACATCAGTCTTTCTTGCCGTGCGGTGCCCGAAGCAGAAGCAGTTCGCAAGTGCCGGTCGGCCAACTCCTGAAATTTTCGTTTACGAGTTTCAGAACCGAAGTCTTCAATTAAAGCTAAGTATCCCATTGAGGAAACTTTTTCTTGCTCCTTACCGATGTCAGTAAAAGTTAATAATTGCATTACTTGTGGAAAGCAAATACCTCATAAAGATTTTCATTTGTACTGTATTCCTTGCCTAGGCCCTGACCACAATGTACCTTGCTGTCGGTTTTGTGCTTTATTTAATCAGCGCACTATCCGTCGTCTGTATATTTTCGCCTCTAAATATTTCGGTTCTCGGTTTAATTATCCAGAAATGTCGTCTGTTAGCTATCCAACTACCGGGATCCCGAAAAAACGCAAAGATAAAGACAGAGACAGGCCACTGAGGTCCAAAACTGCCGACGACACTTTTCCTAAGCCAGTCACCAGTTCGCCAGTACTCAGTGAGGTGCTTTCGCAGCCCCTGATATCTGCTACTTCTGATTCGCAGGCCTCTACTGAGACCCATTCAGAGTCTGGTATGCGAGATGCTTCGACTATGGAACCCACGGATGTCTCTTCCTTGGATGGGTCCAGAGCCGCTGTGCAGGCACCGGCTTCTGAGGGTGTATTCAGGCCTATGGACTTGCATATTAAACCGATGCCTCCTTCTTTACTTAGGCCTAAATCTCAAACCATGCCTAAAAAACTGACGCCCAAGCCATATGCTCAGGCCTCTATCCCTAAAAAACAAATGATAGGAAAGGCTAAAGATCTAAAAACTCGAATCAGGGGTAGCCAAACCCCCCCCCCCTTCTAAGAGGCCTAGGACTGAAGTTGATTATGAATCTTCTGACCAGGATTCTGTCTTTTTCTGATTCTTCTGATGATCTGGATTTACCCTTATCTACTTATGAAGATTCTGATGCAGAGGACTCCATTCCCTTTGCTTCCCCTCCTGAGAGTTTTTCTTTTGGGGAAACCTTACATACTCTAAGGGCGCATTTCCACTGGGCAAGCCAGGATTTTTCTGATTCAAAAAAGAAGCTTAGGGATTTCCTTCTCCTACCTCAGCATAGGCCTTTAGCTATTCCTCCTGTACTAGACATTGTTGATGCTTTTTCAGAATCTAGTTTGGCCCCTGATTCCTTGCCTCCTGCTCCCAGAAAACCTGACAGATATTACAGGGTCCCTGAGTCCCAAAAGTTCCTTTTTAAAAATCCTATTGCAGATCCAGAGACTATTTTACAGGGGCTCAAGGGCATTATGGCTTCTTCTACTAAAAATCCTACCCCTTCTGATAGAGACACCAGGGCGCTGGATAGATGGGGTAAGAAGGTTTATACTTCTGCAACCTTGGCCATTAGGGCTTTAAACTGCCTGTTTCATATGTTAAAGTATCAGCAACGTGTTATTGGACTGCTTAAACAGAAAATGATATTGATTCCTGACTGTGTGGAAAATAAATAATTACAGGATTTAATGCATTCTGCTGAACAAGTTGGAAAACATACTTTGCAATGTGGTTTTGATTCATTAGAGGCCTCTTGCTGGGCTGCTGTTACTGGGTCTGTGTTCAGAAGGCATGCTTGGCTTAAGGAGCAATCTTTTCCTGATCATGTTAAAGCTAAATTATTGGATGCTCCCTTAAATCAGGACCACCTGTTTGGCAACAAGGCTGCGGAAGTTCTTAAAATATGGAAGATAAAGCTAAATCTATGCAAACTGTTAAAGGATTCTTACAAGTTCAGCCTCCTAGATTTAGTAGGCACTGGTCCTCTAAGAATTGGTCCTATCCAGCCCCTTCCAGGTCTTCTCAAGCCAGACCCAGACACAGCAAAAACCCCAGGTTTCAGTCCCAGGAGGCACACACGACTAAGCAGTGGGAGGCCTCCAGTTCCCAATGTGGTAGTAATAAGACTCCCCCCTATGGTAAACTGTCTCAATGACTTCCTTTTAAAATTTCCAAGCACTTATCATCTGACTGCCCCTTTGTGGGGAAAGATTGCTCTTTATGCAAAGAATTAGGAACTCACTACCCAGGACAAATGGGTTTTAAATATAATGTCCCAGGGATACTGATTTCACTTCCACACGTTGCCAATACCAAGCGGGTGGCTGGACCTACCCCCAAATCAGTGGGCAGAGGCCCAAAAACAAGTACTTTCTCTCTTAAGCATGCGGGCTATTCAACCGGTACCAGAAGAGGAAAAGGGACAAGGTTTCTACTCGACAATTCATGGCATCCTATCCTGGACCTGTCTACTCTAAACACCTTTTTGGAGATTCCAAAATTCAAGATGCTGACTCTTCACCAATTACTTCCTATGCTAGGCAAAGATGCCTGGTTGGCAACACTAGATTTAAAAGAAGCATACCTGCACATCCCAATCAGGGAATCTTGCAGAAGATACCTATGCTTCAAAGCAGGCTACACTCACTATCAGTTCTCTGCACTGCCGCCTTTGGCTTATCTACTGCTCCCAGGGTATTCACAAAGTACCTAGCTCCAGTTATTGCATTTTGCAGGCAAAGAAATATTCAAATATACCCATACCTGGACGATTCTCGAATTCAGGCAGAAAGCCAGGACATACTTATGAATCATCTGCCCTTTGTACAAAGGGTTCTAACTTGTCTGTGGTACACCATAAACGAAACGAAATAACACCTAGTACCCTGTCAACTAATTATATTCCTGGGAGCAAGCTTGAATACAACTTCCCAGATGGCGTATCTCACGCCAGAGAAACAAATTCATTTGACAACCTACTTCAAACAAGCGGCCACAAAAAACCCTGCTATATCTGCAAGACAAATACTGCAAGCCTTGGGTTTCATGGCCTCCTGCATTCTTCTAATTCCATATGCAAGACTGCATATGAGTGAACTACAGTTGTATCTAAAAAGCCTATGGTGTCAACATTCTCAGGATCTAGAAGCAATGATTCCTATCATACCTTGCCTATGCCCAGAGTTCCTTTGGTGGGCAGAGGCCTGCCACCAACACAAGGGACTATTTTTCACACCACCCCCTGCCGCCCAAACCCTAACAACAGATGCATCAGACTATGCATGGGGGGCTCGCCTGGCAGGGAAGTGCATTCAGGGCAAATGGAACCCAAGTCAAATGCACCTGTATAGCAATCAAAAAGAAATGTTAGCTGTACAGAATTCTCTGACAGCCTTCAAGGAACACATTCTTCCAGGACAACTAATGGTAAAGACGGACAACACCACTGTTATGTGATACATAAATAAGCAGGGGGGCTACACATTCTTACCCCCTCTGCAGACGAGACATGGCATTGTGGAACACAGCCTTGAGCTACCAAGTGCACCTGCAAGCTCAATTCCTGCCAGGAAAATTAAATACACTGGCAGACAGACTAAGCAGAAACCTCATGGACCCACACGAGTGGAAACCGGAACCTAGGATTTTCAACATATTGACAAGCAGATGGGGGACCCAGCTATAGACCTGTTTGCCTCTCCCCAGAACTACCAATTGGACAAATTTTGCACAAGGACTCCCCACAGACAAGCCTGGAAAGTGGATGCGCTGTCCTTCAACTGGAAAAACCAATCAGTCTATTCACCCCTCTGCCTCTGCTCTCCAAAGTACTACTCAAAATCAAACAGGACAAACCAAGGATGATTTTGATTGCTCCAGATTGGCCGCACCAACACTGGTACCCCCTCCTGCGCAGTGTGTCACGGTTATCCCCATGGCACCTGCCTCAGACTCCTTCCCTGTTGTCTCGGCAGGAGAACCAGATTCTGCACCCTCAGCTTCTAACACTGAACCTTGCAGCCTGGCTAATTACATAATCTCTCCTTTACCATCCCTCAGTAAACCTGTGATGGATATCATTTTAGAGGCAAGGAGGCCTAGTACTAGAAAATCTTATGCTGAAAAATGGAAAAGATTCTGTGCCTGGAACCAGTCTCAAGGGATGAGCACAGCAGCGCCCAATTTACTTCAGATTTTACAATACTTAACTGAGATGCTTCACAAGAGCCTGTCTTTTTCCTCCATTAAAATCCACACCTCAGCCATTTCAGCTCATTATAACACAGAACCCTCCCCTCTTGTCTCATCCACTGCTCAAACAGGTCCTCAGAGGGGCCAAAAATTTGAAACCACCCAGGAGAGCTCCAACCCCAGCCTGGGACCTTAAATTTGTTTTGGAGAAACTCACTCTACCTCCTTTCGAGCCAGCTGCTACTGCAGACTTAAAATTTCTTTCTTGGAAAACAGCTTTCCTTTTGGTGATCACTTCTGCTAGAAGGGTATCTGAATTACAGGCCGTTATGGCAGTGGAGCCTTTCATCATCTTTCATGCAGACAGAGTGTCCCTCAGAACCAATCCATCCCTCATGCCCCAGGTGGTATCAGGTGTGGTTCTTAATCAGTCTATTAATTTGTTAACCTTCTTTCCCAATCCACAGAACAAAGTGGAACGGATACTGCATTCCTTAGATGTGCACAGACAACTTAGATTCTACTTGGACAGGACTAAACCTCAAAGGAAATCTGAACAACTGCTGGTGGCATTTGTTGCAGGGGCAGAGGAGAAGGCTATTTCAAAGCAAACCATTTCTAAATGGTTAGGCCATTGCATTCATTTCTGCTATAAGCACCATGGAAAACCTATCCCCCAGGGGATCAGACCTCACTCCACCAGGGCTGCATCTACCTCTACAGCCTTTCTCAGAGGCGTCCCTACCAGGGACATCCTAGAAGCTGCTACCTGGAGTTCTGTACATACTTTCACCAAGCATTATCATTTGCCAATTTTCTCTAAATCCAGAGCTGGCTTTGCCACTGCAGTCTTGCAGGGCCTTATAGCTTGTCCTAATGCTATCTAAATTCCTCCTCCCAACCATAGCTTTGGGAATCTACCCAAATGTAATGACTGCAACAGTGAAACACGAAGAACATAGTACAGTTGTGTACACTTACCATAAGTGTAGATATTCGAGTGTATTCACTGTTGCAGTCCTGGTTACCCTCCCTCCAGCCCCCTATCTTCTTTTGGCTATACCTCTACTTTCCTTTACTATGCTTAAACACCTTTTTTTGTGTATTTGCTTTATTCTTGGAGGTATATCATTGTACTTTTATATTTAATTGCTTCCCATTGGAGGGCACCTGACATCTGGGGCAAGAAAAACTGATGTAATGGCATCAGCTGCATGTTTTATACCCCTGACAACCTGACGCCATGGAAGAAGGGACAGCAACCAATGCAGGACCCAAAACTTTGTTAATCAGACCGACTGAGGGCTACCTGCAAGCAGATAACACAAATATAATGACTGCAACAGTGAATACACTCGAACATCTACATTTATGGTAAGTGTACACAACTGTACTTTTTGATGTTTGGCTGTAATGGGGGAAACATCATATAGAACAAAAGGGCGACCATGCAAGATCCTACTAAGGCACTCTTCACAAAGGTAGCTTCCATCATAGCAGCTTTCATCAATAATGCTTTGATCCATACCATTTGTGATGTAGCCATATGATTTTCAGTCCATAGCTAAAAATATTATAAACTGGATATACCTTTCTGAAGCAGTGCTGGGTTCATCTCTGCTGTCTTGTGGAAACCACTGTGATCTGGCATGGGGCACAACTGACTTATCAGGGACCACCTCCCACCACATTCCTTTTTCAGTTGTGAGAGTCTTTCTCCTTTATGGCAGGAATACTACAACCTCAGTGATTCACATGAAGACCATAGTACAGAGTAGGTGTTTGAGTAGGTTCACGCTTTCTGTGCCAGCTCCCACCCACCTTCCCCTGCTTTGTTACTGGGGACCCTTAAGTTAATTTCTCTACACTGATAAAAAGGAGGAAAAGATGATTTGGACTAACATCGTATTTAAAAAAAACAGACTTGCATCCTTGCATGGAGAGGAATTTGGTCTGTGCCCCTGCATATATACAACTCTGTGAACTGGGCCAGTCAGACAGATGTTAGCCTGCCATTGATTCCTGTATGTCAAGTGTAATACTTTAACAGTGATCTTTCTCTAAAATCTACTTTTGTGGTGAGTTCGTATACAACTGTACTTTAATGTTTTATATCACATCTTTGTTTCTTCCCTGTTTTTTTTTTTATCATATACTAATGTAATTTTTCCTGTTGTTTCCTGTCTACTACAGTCTGAATCACAGGACCAGGTCTTTCTTCGTTGGGCATCTGGTGAGACGGCTACCATGCACATCCTCATTGTACATGCCATGGTTATTCTTCTGACACTTGGGTGCCCACAAGGTAAGCAAAAGAGTAGTGTACTACTCATTTGCAAAGTAATACTGGGGGGAAAGTAGAGTTCTGTTCTTTTGTCATTGGCATTTTAATTTACACTTGGATAATATTTCATTCCCTTCAACTCCTACAATTTACTTTATGAAAGCAAGCGAGTTCCTTTCCATATAAGGAGTTGTTTTGTTAGAGAGCATTTTCTCTTTTGGTTATTGTATGCAGTTTGTTGTCTTGTTTTTGCTTTTAAGTTGATGCCCAACTCATGTAGGGGACTGTACCTTTCAAATGGGGTAAACTATCTCTTTTATGGAGCAGTCCATTTGAGAGTGGTTTAATTAAAGCAGCCTAAGAAAGCTGCACATGCAGGTTATGCAGTTTCATCCAGTGTCTTACGAAGGGAGCAGCTGAGAAGAAAATTGTTTACTGTAGGTTGTTTTGAACTTGTTTGGTCTACTATATTTATAGTCTCTTTTGTACTTTTAATGTTAGTGCATTCCATTGCCTACGGAATTTATCATCTTTTTTTTTTCTTGATTATATATGTTGTGGTGATGCACACAGTGTTGCTTGGAGAATTATTGTAACCCCTGGTTGTTTCTGTGGCCTAGATTTTGATTGAAATGGATCCAGTTTGACTCACCTACTTATGTGTTGAACAGTTGAATTAAGTGTTGCTTCACTTGGTTTACATTTTAAAGATGTGATCTTATTGACTTCTCTCCCATTTTGATTGTAAACATGAACATAATGGAGTATAATCAAATTGTCTTGGATTGTAACTTTCCTTACCCACTCTGTGTCTCAAAGATGCTGACGGGTACTGATAAAGGGTTACTTTTGCAGGTAGATTCGATATGATTTCATATGGTTTGAGACTGCTGTCTCTTACTGGATACCATTGTAGTGATATTTTCCAAGTTGTAATATTCATTCTTAACCACTGATTCCAAAATATTCCGACAATTATTGGTTTAAATTTTGAAATCACTTGTTTGTGGTAATACTGGAATATCTTTTATATGGGCATTCTGTCTTAGAATCTGGAGATAAAGCTAACTCCAAGAAAGTAGAAACATTAGTAATTGGTGGAGAGGATGATGGTCAACTGTGCTATGTTCATCATAAAGATCGCTGCTGCAATACCATTCATAATGAGTCTAAATGATGTCACAAGCAGACGTCCTAGTATCTGCCCTGATTTTCACTGTGTCTGATGTCCTCCATGCAGATTCAGTCTCTTTCCACGTCACATATACTAGTAGTACATATATTACAAAGTTGTGAGCTGCTTGTGCCAACTTTTTTTCCAACAGTTAAGCAGTCAGACATCTGAGCTTTGTTATCCAGGTGACCTCCAGAGCTTTAATAAGTACCCAAGTAGGGAATTTTTTTCTGCTGTTTTGCAAAGTTTTGCTGTTGTGTTGCTATTTACTATTCCATTGTGTTTTGCCTATGGTTTTGAAGGTCTTTTTAAGGCAAATGTCTCTGGTAAGGATTGCATGTAAATGATATAAACATGACAAAAAGATTTTACCTTCATTGTTTGTTCTGCCTTGATGAAAACCATATAGTATTTGAGTGTAATCCCTGTACCTCTTTTAACAAAAGATTCTGCATTGAATGTAATGTTATCTAAGAGCCTGCTTAGACATAGCAAACTTCTGGCCTTAGAAAAACAGTAATTTTCCCTGTTTCTGATAGAAAGTTATCATTTGGAGGCACAGTCAGATAAGTATTCCAAGCACCAATGTGAAATGAGCAAGAATTTAGCTGCTAAATTTTTTGTAGGCAGAGCATGTGAGATGTTTGTGACCCCATTGTGCATGGAGCTGGGAACATTGTTCATAGAAAGGCTCAGTTTTGTTAGCTCTCCCAGCTCAGAAGTTTCCTTTTCTAATATCTCCATCTGCTGTAGCCCCTTCAGAAGCCATCAGTGAAGCGCGCATGTCTCTTAGTTTCCAGACATCTGTAGAAAGGTCTGCTGCTTCAAAGGTGACTACCCGTTCCCAACCTTTTGCAGAGGACCAGCTTTTGGAGCATCCTTTTAAAGATTGTTCTTATGTTGTGGATATCCCTCTGGTTTTTATGCAGGAGCCTGTTGGCCATGTTGTGATAACAACTTTCTCATTCATGTGATAAAAAATCTAAGATGGCCAAACCTCCTCTGGTTACAGTAGCCCTAGAATATACTGATGTAGCATCCGTAATGCTGGCACCTGTCTTGACTCTTACTTTTCTGTTTTTATGTGGTGCTGTCTACCTACTGGCCATCAGGTCCCTGTGGTAGACTTGCCCCATGAGAAACAAATGGGCTGGAGCTCTTTCCAGCCCATTCTTTCCGTGAGGCCAGAGGTAATCATGAAGCCGTCTACCAGGCAATCATTATGGCATTTTTTACTAAACTGCCTAACTTCTGTCACCTGTGATAACATGGTCGCTGCATTATGTCATGGGGACAGCCTTTACCCCAGTAAAGAGGCTTACCTTTTTCCCTGACACACTTCCTCAAGGACTACTGCACTGCCTTGGGCCAAACCACTTATCCCCCTCACTTGGCATATTCTCAGGGATGTGGCCTGTGCCACTCTTCTGGAGTATTAGACCATCACAGGAGGAGGAGTCCCCACAACCCTCCCTCCCTGACAAGAGCTGTGACACAAGTCACACATCTGTCTGTCTCTCTCTCTCTCTCTGTCTCACCCCTCCCTGAATCTTCCAGCTTCTCAAGCTGCTAACTGTCATTTGGTCATTTGGATCACAGTCAGGGCTTTATCCCTCTGCACCATAGAACAAGGGTACCCCTGCTGTTTCTGACATTCAGCATTTTGCTGAGGAATATTTAATGATGTGGCAAAGTGTCTATATCCCTTTATCTCCGACAGGAATGTCTACCTCTGGTATGGCCTGTACCATCTAAACAGTTCTTTGACTCAGTTGTTACAGAAGAGAATGATTTGCATTTTCTACCCAGTTGTAGTCAGTGCCTGGATGTGATACCAACAACAGAGAATCATTGCCTTCTGGCTTCCCCCCCGAAAGAATGTTTTTTGAGACCATTTCTTTGATGCTGGAGATGTCTAAGTGAGGAGCCAAAGAACTGCCCAACTCCTGCAAAGGGTAACTTGAGTTATGATATGTCAAGGAAACCATACCTTTAGTAGTTTGTCCAGTTTTAAGTGTGTGAGAACACCTTTGACAACATATCTATGGAAACATGCCAGTAGTGCCCAGGAAACCATAGTCTGGAGAACACATTTTACTTAAAGAAGTTCCTGGTGGCTAACCACATAGAGCCTCTGGTTGCATCCAGTGAAATAACTAAGTTGACATCAGCTGAAATACCTTTTTCATATTTGGGGAAAAATGTTTTTAAGTCTGGAAAAAAGTTTGCTTCGAGTATTAAGGGCAACCATTTGGCAGATCCATATGTTTTGCATGAAGGAGACATTATTAAACAGGAGGAGAGCATTTGTGATGAGATTGGAGGCTTTTGAATCCCTCCCAAACAAAATGTTAACAAGTAATTGTATAATCTGTTATGGTTATGACACTATAGACAACTGTGCTGAGGTGCATGCCTCATAGTAATCAAACTGCAGTCATAGCTGGGAACTTGGCCTTTGGTAAAGATTATGCCTTTGAAGAGAGTTATTGTTTGATACACTCTCACATAAAATGTATAAGAAACAAAAGGAGAAACCCAATACCATTCAAATTAGCAACATTTTCATTCCCCAGTGTCCGAATAAAATAGGAATTGCCCAGCTTAGCACAAGTCTTTTTATGTAGTCTGAAGCTGAATCATGAGACCTTTCAGAAAAACAAAACAGTATAGAAGAGATAGAGTCTGAAACAGACTTAAAGGCAGTACATATCTATTCAGCTAAGATTGTACTTCTCAGTTCAGACGCACTTCCTTCCCTCCCATCAGTTATGAAGAAACCTTTTAAACTTCTGAAGCAAGTAAAGCTGGCTTACAGCCCTCTGGGTGATTGAACTCATTGTTTCATGTTACAGGATCAAGTACCCCTTTACCTTCATCATGATGCCTCACATGGTACCAGACCATATAACTTTAGAAAATGTTGCCATATTCTGCCATAGAAAAGGTTTTATCAGTGAAGCAGGGGAAGTGCTGTTTTCCAGAACTGTTAAAACCTGCTTCCAAGGAGGGAGAGACCCTTGAGACCCACTCTAAATATTTACAAGTTGAACATTTTGGTTGCTAACAAAAAAAAAACTTCAGGTTGTTTACCCTTCATTCTTTCCTTCCAGTACCTTCTCCTCGGTCACCCTGCACATGTAGGATGCCTAATTTGCACATTCCCATTTGCAGAGAGCATAGGAATTTCTGGAGATTAATGGCACAAGCACAGCACTTTTCAGGTTGCATCCTTGACTGTTGGGTTGTGCACTGCTCCCAGGTTATTCACAAAATGTTTTAACTCCAATGTTTGCACAAGTCAGGGTGAAAAAAATTTTCATTTACCCTTACATATATGATTGTCTGATCCAGGTATTGTCAATGGAAGAAATTTTCAAAGAACCAGACTGCACAATCAAATGCCTACCAAACCTGAGAACTTGTCTGAGTTATCAGAAGTTCATTCTGTCTCACATGAAGATCTTCCTATAAGCTATCTTAAATACCACATGATATTTCATTGATAAGA
Source organism: Protopterus annectens (assembly GCF_019279795.1). Lineage (NCBI taxonomy): Eukaryota > Metazoa > Chordata > Ceratodontiformes > Protopteridae > Protopterus > Protopterus annectens. Next base: position 631,119,248 of record NC_056746.1, read on the forward strand.
TGCCAATTGCTAAGGGCTATTTTAATGGTTTGAAATACATCAGCTTTTGTATTTTTTTTTCTGTTTCCTTGCAGCACATGAGGAAAATCCGTAGGAACCTGTTATGCAAGCACCTCCAATTTTTGGAATAGGTGCTTCCAGTCCTTCCTACTATTTATAAATAATTTAGATGGTGGGCTGCCAAGGTGATAAAAATCTGGAATGCAAATTGTGGACCTGAAGGAGAGCAGCAATCATATCAACAGATACATCAGACTTAGCCATGAGTGCGATGTTCCCTGAAGGTCCAGGGAAGCTGGAGTAAGATGGCTAAGGCCAAGCATATCAGCCTGAAAAAGAATTTGACCATTATTTATGCCATCAAAGTCATTAAAATGACTTGAAGGCCAGAAGTCCACAGTGAGTTCACAGACAGTGCCACTTTGTGGTACTTCAGTAAAGAGAAAGTGGCACAACCATGTCCTCTGTCCAGGTTGGATACGATATCAAAGGACTTGATAGTCAAACAGGTCTTTTAGCTCCAGGCTTGTTACTTCACTTCAGCTCGAAATGTTTTCACAGACCATCTGCACAGATCCAAACCCAGCTCCCATTAATGCAAATAGTGTTTAGAAGCCATTCTCAAGCTGACAATGCTATGGGGTATCTCAGGGATAGAACTCTTTGCCTTCCTACAGAACCACCTAACTCCAGTTTTTTATCACCAGGTATGTATTTATTTGTTTGTTTGACATATATTTACCTCTGTGGTCTGACTGGGTCTACAGAACCCATGTTCAGCAGAGGCCCGTGGAGAAAAGCTCCACATACAGTGATATTGTCGCAAAGGTGCTCTAGCAGTGGATGCATTCCCATATCATTAGACCAAGAGCCTTCTGTGTGCTTCCCCTCCTATACCAAATCCCCAGGGGTACTCCTTATGTCAAAACTGGACTGTGCCCTATTCATTTTGCTGCTTCGCCATTTTCATGCGATTAATATTTTGCATGTGCTAAAACTGTTTAATAAGCATATTGCTGTTTAAAATTGTCTTGTATCATGCCGTAGTATTACCTCTTGTGTTGTTTTAGGGATTTTTGAACAGATTCCATTTATAGGAGCAGCATTTGTTCTTTATGTGTAAGGGGGTTTTATGGCTGAATTTTATAGGTAGCCCAAAGGCAATTTGAGTTGCAGATGAGATACAAAGTAGAATTGCAGAAAAGGACTATTGTAGTGGTCTTTGTTCCTTAGTCATGACATATTGCTAAGATTCAGCTAAAAAGATATTCCTAAGCAGATGTTTGCCCTGCAGTGTAAAACCAGTGTCCTTAAGATTCTTTTAGTTGTAAGAATAAGCAACTAAATTATTATTTTTGGTTTTGTGAAGTTGGAGTGCTCATGTAGACCAAATAACACAGATATCACGTCATCATTAAAACTGTATAAAAGGCAGCAGTAAAGCTTTTTTAAAATCAACCTATCCTCTTTATTACCAAGTGACTCCATTTTGTTTGTTGCACTGACCAGGTTTTCAGAGTATGAGCAAGACATCTTCCAGACCAGGCAAGAGTCCTTTTGACTCGTACATTTCCTGTCTGGTGGACCTACACAGCCATTTGTTCCCTGAAAACATTAAATTTGGCTGGTAGTGAGCTGGCCTGTTTGTCAGACCTGTCATTCTGACCCTTTCAACCAATGTAACTGCAAACCAACACTGTAGCTCTTTTGAACTCTGCTATGCACTGCCTTCAACAAGAAGCATGGGAGCTTCACAAATCTGTCATTCCAGCACAGTGCAGTGTGCTGCTGACCAAAGTGGACTCCATGTAGTGTTTCTCTGTGGGTGCAATACCTAGTACTCCTCCCGGGTGTCATACAAGTAGTGAATCAAAGCCACCTCCCTCCTGCCGAGGATGAGATACTTGGCAGTGGCTGTTCGCTCTTTTTCTCCCCATCTTGTCCCCTCTAGCTACCAAGTGGCTGATTGCACGACGCATCTAGGTCACAGTCAAATCTTCATCCATCTGTGCTGTTGAAGCTTTTATATGGTGAAGTGTATTGGTTCTGACTACAGACAGTAGAGCAGTAACCTTTGAGAAGTGTTCTGGTATTCCACTGAACAGTTGAAAAAGTAGCGGGTGACCCACAAAAAAGGGGGGGGGTCTGTCTGGATATGTAAATGTTTCCCCACATGTCAGTGTCAGAAGGAAAACAAGTAGAATTCTTATGTAATTATCAAATAAAGAGTAAATTTAAATATTTTGTTTTCTCTGTCTATTTCAGTTTAATCCAGTGTTTGAGACATTGTATGATGAAAATAATTAAAATTAGTACTGGATTTATACTAAAATGTTGCTGCTGTGTTAATATATTGCAAGAATTTTAATAATTTGGTTAATTGGTATATGCTTTCATCTTTTTGCAGCATGAATTGAAAAATTCATGTGCCTTCCTGTATATTTTTCTTGAGTTATGCTGTGCATCATTCTTCGTTTAGGGAAGTGGCGTAAGAATTCATTTCTGCATTTAGTATCATAAAATCACTAGGGTTGGGGAATTGGACATTAATTGGAGTACCACCCCTAGAAATCAGAAATATTTTTTTGTAATCAGAAATGATATTATATCATAAAACATTATGATGTAATCAACAGGATCTCAGTATTATTTTAAGTACATTGTCCTTGATTACAAATCTTTCTATGGTAAAAAAAAAGTGGTACATTCATGAGTTAACCCTGCACGTGTTACAGGGTACTCATTAATAAAGGTATTAGTCTGTTGGGCATTCTGATGCACAGCTAGGCTGAAGTAAGTACTTTGAAAGTTAATTTAGCCACTTTCAGGACAGAAGTAAAGAATAAATCATGACTGCAGCAGAAAAGATTGGATGCAGTGTCCAGTTTGTGTGATCAGTCTTCTAGCATAGGCTAGCTGAGAAAGTGTTTGTTCAGATTATTTTGAAAGAAATTCATATTGTGTTTGTAGCATTCTGTACTCATTTGAAATACGATTATGTAGTTGGTGTGTTGAACATGGATGTATGAAAACAGGAAGCAAGCACAAATACTCAGAATGTATTTTAGATTCAGATTGCATGGAATCCAGGTGGCTAACTCTAGAAAAACATTTATGATATGTGATCAGCCTAGGATCTTAGGTGGTTGTCTGTGTGGCAACTGCTGCTGAAATGTACAGTGTACCCAATGTTCTATATTGCATTTGTTCAGTTGCAGAAAAAAGTTATGTTTTTTTAAAAGTATTATTTTGTAAAACATTTTTGAAAGTGAAAAAAATATTTATTTTCTAACTTAAATTTGAAATGCAGTTATTTTGGAAAAAAAGTTGTTGATTACTTCAAAGCTGAACCTCTTCAATTATTTTTTAGCCTATGGCAAAAGGTTTTATATATCTGTGTGTTATTAAATAACTTCTTCTTCTTTCGTTCCCATTAGGGGTCGCCACAGCGGATCATGTTTCCATTTCTTCCTGTCCTCTGCATCTTGCTCTGTCACACCCACCACCTGCATGTTCTCTCTCACCAATTCCATAAACCTTATCTTAGGCCTTTCTCTTTTCCTCTTACCTGGCAGCTCCATCATTAGTATCTTTTTCCCAATATACCCAGCATCCCTCCTCAGTACATGTCCAAACCAATGCAATCTCGCCTTTCTGGCTTTGTCTCCAAACCATCCAACCTGGGCTGACCCTCTAATATACTAATTCCTAAGCCTGTCCATCCTCGTCACACCCAGTGCAAATCTTAGCATCTTTTCTGCCACGTCCAGCTCTGACTCCTGCCTTTTTGTGAATGCCACAGTCTCCAACCCTTATAACATAGCTGGTCTCACTACCCTCTTGTATACCTTCCCTTTCACTCTTACTGATGGTCATCTGTCACAAAACACTCCTGACACTCTTCTCCACCCAGTCCATCCTGCCTGTACTCTCTTCTTCACCTCTCTTCGACACTCGCAATTACTCTAAACTGTCGATCCCAAGTATTTAAACTCGTCCATCTTCACCAACTCTACTCCCCACATCCTCACCATTCCTATGTCTTCCCTTGCATTCACGCACATATATTCTGTCTTAGTCCTGCTGACCTTCATTCCTCGCCTCTCTAGAGCACATCTCCACCTCTCCAGTGTCTCCTCAACCTGTTCCCTACTCTCACTACAGATCATAATGTCATCTGCAACATCATAGTCCACGGAGCCTCCTGTCTGATCTCATCTGTTAACCTGTCCTTCACCATTGCAAATAAGAAAGGGCTCAGAGCTGATTCTAGATGTAACCCCCACCTCCACCTTAAACACATCCATCATTCCCACCGCAGACCTCACCACTGTCTCACTACCCTCTTACATATCCTGTACCACTCTTGCATACTTTTGTGCCACTCCTGACTTCCTCATACAGTACCACAACTCCTCTCTAGGCACCCTGTCATATGCTTTCTCTAAGTTTACAAAAAAACAATGCATCTCCTTTTGACCTTCTCTATACTTCTTCTTCAACACTCTCAGAGCAAGCATCGCATCTGTAGTGCTCTTTCCCGGCATGAAACGATCACTAATCATCACCTCCCTTCTTAATCTAGCTTTCACTAGTCTTTCCCATAACTTCATGCTGTGACTGATCAATTTTTTCCCTCTGTAGTTAATACTTATTCTTAGAAATTGGTACCAAAACACTTTTTCTCCACTACTCAGGCATCCTCCCACTTTCCAAGATTTCATTAAACAATCTGGTTAAAAACTCAACTGCTGTTTCTCCTAGACACAACCTGGACCAGTAGCTTTTCCATTCTTCATCCTCTTCATAGCTGTCCTTACTTCCTTCTTGCTAATCCGTTGCACTTCTTGATTCACTATCTCCTCATCATCCAACCTTCTCTTTCTCTCTCATTCTCTTTATTCATCAGCTCCTCAAAGTACTCCCATCTGCTCAATACACTCTCCTCACTTGCGAGTACGTTTTCCTCATTATCCTTTATCACCCTTACCGGCTGTAGATCTTTTACCGCTCAGTACCTCTGTCTAGCCAATTGGTACAGGTCCTTTTCTCCCTCCTTAGTGTCCAACCTTTCATACAACTCTCCATACGCCTTATCCTTAGCCTTTGCCACCTCTCTCTCTGCCATGTGCCCATTTCCTTATACTCCTGTCTACTTTCTTCATTTCTCTGGCAATTCCACTTCTTTTTCTTCACCAACCTCTTTCTCTGTATATTCTCCCGTACTTCCTCATTCCACCACCAGATCTCCTTGTCTTCCTTCCTCTGTCCAGATGTCACACCAAGCACATTTGTAGCTGTCTCCTTTACCAGCTGTCTCCCTTACCAGCTCTGCTGTAGTTACCCAGCTGTTCAGTAACTCTTCACTACCACCCAGTGCCTGTCTTAACACTTCCCTGAACTCCACCTCACAATCACCCTTTTTCAACTTTCACCATTTGATCTTTGGCACTGCCCTCACACTCCTCCTCTTCTTGATCACCAATGTCATCCTACAGACCACCATTCTATGTTACCTAACTACACTTTCCCCTGTCACCACTTTACAGTCTCCACAATCTTCTTCAAACTGGCCATCCTGCATAGAATATAATCCACCTGTGTGCATCTTCCTCCACTCTTGTACTTCACCCTATGCTCCTCCCTCTTCTTAAAATACATATTCACCACAGCCATGTCCACTCTTTTTGCAAAATCCACTACCATCTGACCTTCTGCATTCCTCTCCTTAACACCATACCTACCCGTCACTTCCTCATCCCCTCTGTTCCCTTCATCAACATGCCCATTGAAATCCACACCAATCACCACTCTCTCATATGCGGACAACAATACAGGTGTTATTAATTTAACTGATCTTGCTAAGAATGAAAAAAAATGTGAACAAGATAATCTTAGGCACTTTAATTGATATAGTTAACCCAGCAACTGGGGATGCACAAGCCAGTGCATTTCTTTGTGCCGGTCCCAAGCCCGGATAAATGGGGAGGGTTGCGTCTGGAAGGGCATCCGGCATAAAAATTCTGCCACATCACTTATGGTGCAAAAATTTCATATTTTCATACCGGATTGGTCGAGGCCCAGGTTAACAACGACCGCCACCAGTACTGTTAGCCAACAGGGTGCTGGCAGAAATTGGGCTACTGTTGGCCGAAGGAGAAGAGGAGGGCGAAGGCATGCCCAAAGGCAGGAAGAGAGGAGGAAGGTTAGGAGTGTAGCAGTGAGGGTAGGAACTTTGAATGTTGGCAGTATGACTGGTCTAGGAAGAGGGCTAGCTGATATGATGGAGAGCAGGAAGGTTGATATATTGTGCGTGCAAGAGACCAGATGGAAGGGAAGGTAAGGCCAGGTGTTTAGGAAACCGGTTCAAATTGTTCTATCATGGTTTGGATGGCAGGAGAAATGAGGTAGTGGTTGTACTAAAGGAACAATATGCTAAGAGTGTTTGATGTGAAGAGAGTGTCTGACAGAGTGATGTTTATGAAGCTCGAAATTGATGGTGTAATGATGAATGTTGTTAGTGCATATGCTCCACAAGTTGGGTGTGCAATGGATGAGAAAGAGAAATTTTGGAGTGAGTTGGATGAAGTTGTAGTGAGTGTACCCAAGGGTGAGAGACTAGTGATTGGTGCAGACTTTAATGGGCATGTTGGTGAAGTGAACAGAGGGGATGAGGAAGTGATGGGTAGGTATGGTGTTAAGGAGAGGAATGCAGAAGGTCAGATAATTGTGGATTTTGTGAAAAGGATGGACATGGCTGTGGTGAATACGTATTTTAAGAAGAGGGAGGAGCATAGGGTGACGTACAAGAGTGGAGGAAGATGCACACAGGTGGATTATATCCTATGTAGGAGGGCCAGTCTGAAGGAGATTAGAGACTGTAAAGTGGTGACAGGGGAAAGTGTAGTTAAGCAGCATAGAATGGTGGTCTGTAGGATGACGGTGATCAAGAAGTGGAGGAGGAGTGTGAAAGCAGTGCCAAGGATTAAATGGTGGAAGTTAAAAAAGGGTGATTGTGAAGTGGAGTTTAGGGAAGAGTTAAGACAGGCACTGGGTGGCAGGGGAGAGTTACGAAATAGCTGGGTAACTACAGCAGAACTAGTAAGGGAGACTGCTAGAAAGGTGCTTGGTGTGACATCTGGACAGAGGAATGAGGACAAGGAGACCTGGTGGTGGAATGAGGAAGTACAGGAGAGTATACAGAGGAAGAGACTGGCGAAGAAGAAGTGGGATTGTCAAAGAGATGAAGAAAGTAGACATGAGTATAAGGAGATGAGGTGCATGGCAAAGAGGCAGGTGGCGAAAGCTAAAGATAAGGCATATGGAGAGTTGTATGAGAGATTGGACACTAAAGAGGGAGAAAAGGACCTGTACCGATTGGCTAGACAGAGGGACAGAGCTGGGAAAGATGTGCAGCAAGTAAGGGTGATAAAGGATAGTGAAGGAAAGGTACTCACAAGAGAGGAGTGTGTGTTGAGTAGATGGGAAGAGTATTTTGAGAGGCTGATGAATGAAGAGAATGAGAGAGAGAGAAGGTTGGATGATGTGGGGATAGTGAATCAGGAAGTGAAACAGATTAGCAAGGCGGAAGTAAGGACAGCTATGAAGAGGGTGAAGCATGGAAAGGGTGTTGGCCCAGATGACATCCCAATGGAAGAATGGAGGTGCTTAGGAGAAATGGCAGTGGAATTTTTAACTGGATTGTTTAATGAAATTTTGGAAAGTCAGAGGATGCCTGAGGAGTGGAGAAAAAGTGTTTTGGTACCTATCTTTAAGAATAAGGGTGATGTGCAGAGCTGCAGTAACTACAGAGGGATAAAATTGATCAGTCACAGCTTGAAGTTATGGGAAAGAATAGTAGAAGCTAGATTAAGAAGGGAGGTGATGATTAGTGATCAGCAGTATGGTTTCATGCCAGGAAAGAGCACTACAGATGCAATGTTTGCTCTGAGAGTGTTATTGGAGAAATACAGAGAAGGTCAGAAGGAGTTGCATTGTGTCTTTGTAGATTTGGAGAAAGCATATGACAGGGTGCCTAGAGAAGAGTTGTGGTATTGTATGAGGAAGTTGGGAGTGGTAGAGAAGTATGTAAGAGTGGTACAGGATATGTACGAGGGTAGTGTGACAGTGGTGAGGACTGCAGTGGGAGTGACAGATCCGTTTAAGGTGGAGGTGGGATTACATCAAGGATCAGCTCTGAGTCCTTTCTTATTTGCAGTGGTGATGGACAGGTTGACAGATGAAATCAAACAGGAGGCGCCGTGGACTATGATGTTTGCAGATGACATTGTGATCTGTAGTGAGAGTAGGAATCAGGTTGAGGAGACTCTGGAGAGGTGGAGATATGCTCTAGAGAGCAGAGGAATGAAGGTCAGCAGGGCTAAGACAGAATATATGTGTGTAAATGAGAGGGAGGGTAGAGGAATGGTGAGGATGCAGGGAGTAGAGTTGGTAAAGGTGGACGAGTTTAAGTACTTGCGATCAACAGTTCAGAGTAATGGTGAATGTGGAAGAGAGGTGAAGAAGAGAGTACAGGCAGGGCGGAATGGGTGGAGAAGAGTGTCAGGAGTGATTTGTGACAGACGGGTACCAGTAAGAGTGAAAGGGAAGGTCTACAAGAGGGTAGTGAGACCAGCTATGTTATATGGGTTGGAGACAGTGGCACTGACAAAAAGGCAGGAGTCAGAGCTGGATGTGGCAGAGTTAAAGATGTTAAGATTTGCACTCGGTGTGACTTTAATGGATAGGATTAGGAATCAGTATATTAGAGGGTCAGCTCATGTTGGACAGTTTGGAGACAAAGCAAGAGAGACGAGATTGCGTTGGTTTGGATATGTGCTGAGGAGGGATGATGGGTATATTGGGAAAAAGATGCTAAGGATGGAGCTGCCAGGTAAGTGGAAAAGAGGAAGGCTTAAGATAAGGTTTATGGACGTGGTGAGAGAGGACATACAGGCGGTTGGTGTGACAGAGCAAGATGCAGAGGATAGGAAGAAATGGAAAGAGATGATCCGCTGTGGCGACTCCTAACGGGAAAAGCCGAAAGATGATGCTGATGACTTTAATTGATATAGATAGTACTGCAGTTAGGTTATTTGTTTGTGAGGAATATTTCACGCTATTGAGTCTGCATGCACACAGTAAGGTGTATCCAGTTTTAGAAATATAATGAATGACAAAACTGCATTATCACACAATTACAATTATTTGTTACATTAATTTGTTTAGTTGCATTTGTTGACTGGGGAAATCCGACTGAGCCAAAAATCCCTTTTCAACCAAGACCCAGGGAGAAAAGCACCCCAGAAGTTCAATCAGGTACAAGCACAGCAGATTTGCAGTGTAGTAACACTAATGTAAAGAACAACAGCTTGTAAATGGGTGTATATTGTAATAAAAAAGCAAGACCTGAAGTATTGATAATAGCAAAGAAAAATATTGTGATTATTTTAGTATCATTTTGATTGCACCTTATTTATTGACCAGAATGTAGAATTGATTTAACTGTAATTATGGAAAGAGTTCTTTGAAAATGGGGAATATAATATACTCAGGCTAGATCGTACTGTGAGGAAAGGGGGAGGGGTTGCTCTTCTCTATAAAACCACCCTAAATGTTACTCTAGATAACCTTCAACCACCTATATTTAACAAAGCAGAAATTATGATTTCCAAACTACAAATAAATAAAAACAAATGTATAAACATAGTATGTGTCTATACTCCCCCAGGTAATAACTCAGGGACCCTAGAAGACATCCTCTACTGGCTATCCAATGCCTACCCCCAAGAGACCATTGTTCTAGGGGACCTCGATATAGATTGGAACACCTGCACTGCAGAGACCTCAACCACCCACGTAAACCTACGTGGTTTTGCATGAACTATAACCTCCGCTACTAGGATCAGCAAGCCTAACAATAAAGAAGGTATCCTAGGCTGCATACTAATTAATAGCTCCACCCACATGTACAAATCAGGTACTCTCTTTGAAGATCTAAGTGTTCATTTTTTAACGTATACTATTAGGCATAAAGTTGAATGGCCACATCTACCCACCTATAAAACAATAAGAAATAACAAAAACTTCAACCTTAATAAATTCTTAGAAGAACTTAAATTATGCAATTGGTCAACTCTAAAACAACTACCACTAGATAGGGTAGTAACGCACTTTAATAACACATTCCTGGCCATCCTTGACAACCATGCACCTGCACGTTCTATTAGAATTAAAACAAAAGTTGCCCCCTGGCTCACTAAACAAACCAAACTAAAGATAATCCAAAGAAATAATGCCTGGAGCACCTGGCGCTCCTCTAAAGCCCCACAAGATCAACTCAAATTTCGACAATAAAGTAATGATACAAAAAAATCTATTTCTGCTAACTACAGCAGAAACACCACAACAAGCCACAGAAGTTCTGGGTAGGTATTAACAAACTCCTCCATCCAGCAAAATCCACAACTCCAATCCCCTCAGCCCCAACCCAAAAATCGCCAGAGTCCATTGCCAACATCTTCAACAGTTTCTTTACAGAAACCATCCAGGGCCTTGCTAGGAAACTTAAACCTACTTGTCCTAATGCTGACACCCCTAAACCCATTGATATTCTTTACTTTAGCTTCCAAAAAGTTCCGACTTCACTCATTAGAGCCCTAATTAAAAAAAAACTCAAACCAACCACCCTTTCAGCTGACCTCCTCCCTGCAGACTACCTGCAAAAAGCTGCTGATGTTATAGCATACCCTGTCTCTATTTTAATAAACAGAACCATAACTGAAGCCTCTATCTGGAAAATATCACATGGCATACCACTCCTCAAAGGAGGCAGCTCCATTGAGCTGTCAAACTATAGACCAATAGCTATCCTTTCCCCTCTGGCTAAAGTTATGGAAACGTGCATCTATAAACAACTCTTTACACTACCTTATTCAACATAATCTTCTGCCCTATTCCCAGCATGGATTTAGACCACAGCACAGTACCACTTCAGCCATCCTCTTCTTTTCTAATGTCATAAATTCTAACCTTAACAACAACAAACTATCTTCTGCCCTGTTGCTCGATCTTTCCAAGGCCTTTGACATGGTTAACCACCAGCTACTCTTACTTACCCTAAATAAAATATCCCTAAACAACCATGCCGTACAGTGATTTCAGTCTTATCTTAGTAGAAGACAGCAGGCTGTCCTCTGGCAGGACAAACTCTACCCTTCTCCCAGTTAACCTTGGTGTCCCTCAAGGCTCCATATAGGTCCCCTTCTTTTCTCCCTCTTTATCAATGACCTCCACACTGTAATCCCAGATGCAGCCTGTATACAATATGCCGATGACTCCACCCTGATTTGCTCAGCCTCTACCCCTACAGTTCTTAGTTTGACCCAGAAAACCTTTAATACAGTGGAAAACTAGATCTCTAATCAACAGCTAATATTAAACCCTAATAAAACAAAGATATTGCTCTTCTCCCCTACTTGCAAGTCCTCTCAACCTTTGTTTACTATAACATCTAACAATGGGACCATAATCTCACCAGATATGTATACCAAACTCCTGGGTGTTGTAATAGATAACAACCTCAAATATGATATACATGTGAACCAAACTATTAAAACCGTTATTAAAAAAATTGGCTCCTTATATAAAAACAAACCTTTTCTCACCCCTCTAGCTAGGACTGCCATTGCCCATACCCATCTGCTTTCAACTCTACTCTGTGCCTCATCAATACTCACTAACTTAAACAAAACTGATCTCAGCAAACTCTCTAGCTGCTACAATCAAATTGACAGGTTTGCCACAGGAACTCCCTACAGGACACACCATTGTCAAAACCTAAACCTCTTAGGATGGATAGAACTCCCCAGGCTAATTCAGTATAATCAACTTACTGTAGCATTCAAGGTTATTAACCATCCAGAAAAAACACCCTCCCTAAAAACATTATCCATCCCTACAAAAATACTAGACCATTTCATTCTACTACAAAGCTTTTGGTTCAGTCTGTTAAAGCTAACAACCTATCTGAAGAATCTTTGTTTGCAAATTCTGTAGGCAAAACCTGGAATTCGCTCCCATCTGACCTTACTCTGAAACTCTTCCTTAATCAGTTCAGAAAAAAAATCTAACCCAGTATTTTAAAACTCACTTGCCAAGCCCTTGCTCTAACCCTAACTAAAGCCTCATCTACTTCCATATCCCTGCAATTTTTTATTCACATCGACTAACCTCTTACACTAAAAGGTTTAAAAAGAGAAACTGTAACATCTTTGGAGATACTCCGTATATAAGCTGAGCCTATAGGTTTGATAAGAGAAACTGTAACATATTTGTATATATTTCTGAATATAAACTGTATTCTTCATAGGCTTGAAATGTGAGACTGTAACTTGTATGTTAATACAATATGTTTTTGCTTATACTGTAACTTGCTTGTCTTTATCTGTAAGTTAGGAGCTTTTCTCCTCGGGTCTCCGCTGAAAATGGACATGTATCCAGTCGGACTATGCCAGTCAACAAATGTAAAATATACCATAAAAGCATTCAGCATTATGAACTTTATTGCTAGTACATGATTCCTGAATTTGTAAGGGATATGTTTCTTGTATAGTTGATAGGTAGTACATGACAGCAAACATCAAAGTACTGACAGATTTAAGATTTAGGTTTAAATCTGATTAATTTCTTGTTTGGATGATAGCTTTAACAAAGAAAATATGGCACTGATAATTCAGTTTAGGTTTGAATCTACTTTTTTCCTAGCTGACTGCTTCCATTCTGTAACACAGTAATGTACATGAAACAGTAATGCAGTATGAATGGTTTGCAGTATAAAATCATACAAAAAGTAACCTAGACACATTCTACATTTGGTGTAGGGCAGTTGTGGTGGTATTAGGTTGGGGTTTGCAAGAGAAATCCATTTTGACATGCTATATGTAGTAAAGGGTATTAATAAGTAATTTAAATTGCCTGAATGTTATAACCAGATTTCTGAGGTCATTACAGAATAAGTCTGGTGAATCTGTTAAACTCTTTAAATAGTTTTTCATATATGGCTGAGCTCTTGACAGATAAAACAGATAAAATATTTTGTTTTTATATAGGTATCACTCCCCATTGCCTACAGTAAACCCTCCATCATCAATCAGCCCATTCATTCATCATAAGGCAAAAGATGATCACAGATATTCTCATTTATGCAACCTTCAAGTTTTTTTTTTCCTACTGTTAAGCTCTAACTCTGTTGTTTAGTGGCTGATGTGGATACATGGCACTGCAAAGACCTTCTTTGCCTCTCCCTTGCATGTGACTGTTTTTACTTGTATGATAATGACACCTGCCATCACCACTTTGGTAAGCCAACTCCACATCTCCGGTTTTGGCTGTTTTACCTGCAGGCTCTGCTTGCATGTGGCAATACAGGCACTTGACCTTGACTGCCTTCCCAAAGAGTAAATGAGCTGCCATTTTGTGATCACTTATACCCTCTTTTGACTGCCTTTTGTAGTACTCTAGTTGATAACTGAATTCTCGTCTGGGTCCTTGTCAGGGTGTTATCCCTATATATCTGAAGAGCTAAGGACATGATAGACAAGATCTTGAGAAGGATGATTGTGGGTTATCAAATGCTAAGTCATGGACCACCTAATGTGCATAACTTACACTACAGTGTTTCGCTGGTCAGTTTTGACAAAACAGAAAAAGACTAGAAGGCAGTGTTTTATTTAGTGAATGTTACTCTAGAAATGCTTGTTCCAAAGTAAAAGCTTTCTTTCAGTCTGCATGTGAAAGAACATGATAAGCAATGTAACTAGCACAAAGTTATGAGTTGTGCTTGGATTTTTTTATTTTTTTAGCATGTGGCATGGTTAAGTACTCTCATGGTAGAAGTGTGAGCTTCTGAATTGTAATATGAAGTGAATAGAAAAAAACTATCCAATGAGTGGCTTGCAGTTTTAAAGAATAGAAAAAGCAAAGACTTTGTATGTTGAACAGCGTGAATTACTGAGAATTTATGGATGAAACTATAATAATCAAATCCTGAGCCTTATTAATTGGCATGCCATGTTGAGATGGAGGTGTTCGAGTGTATTCACTGTTGCAGTCATTACATTTGGGTAATCTGCTGGAAGGTTGCCCTCAGTCGGCCTGATTAACAAAGTCTTGGGTCCTGCGTCAGTTGCTGTCCCTTCTTCCATGACGTCCGGTCCGGTCGTCAGGGGTACAAAACATGCAGCCAACGCCATTACATCAGTTTTTCTTGCCCCAGATGTCAGGTGCCCCCCAAATGGGTCCGGGTAAAAAAATAATGAAAGACTCCACTGCCATATGAGCCTGTAGTTCTGAAATCCTTCTAGTTGAAGTGACTGCTAAAAGAAAAGCTGTTTTCCAAGAGAGAAATTTTAGGTCCGCAGTAGCCGCTGGCTCAAAAGGAGGTAGAGTGAGTTTTTCCAACACAAAATTGAGGTCCCATGCAGGAGTTGGTGCTCTCCTGGGAGGTCTTAGATTTTTTGCCCTTCTGAGATACTGCTTTAACAGAGGATGAGAAAAGAGGGGAGGCTCTATGTTGTAATGAGCTGAAATGGCAGAGGCATGGATTTTTATGGAAGAAAAAGATAGGCCCTTGTGAAGCATCTCAATTAAGTATTGCAGAATCTGAGGAATACTGGGCATTGCTGTGCTTACTCCTAGGCACAGAATCTTTTCCATTTGTCAGCATAAGATTTTCTAGTACTAGGCCTTCTAGCCTCCAAAATGACATCCATCACAGGTTTGCTGAGAGATGTAAAGGGTGAAATTAGTTGATTAGCCATGCAGCAAGATTCAAAGTTTGGAGCGGAGTGTGCAGCTTTTGGTAGTTCTGCTGAGACAGTAGGTAAGGTGTCTGAGGCAGGTGCCACAGAGGTAGGTGTGACACATTGCGCCGGAGCGGGTACCAGTGTTGGCGAGGCCAGTCTGGAGCAACCAGAATCATTTTTGGTTTGTCCTGTCTGACCTTTAGTAGGACTTTGGAGAGCAGAGGCAGAGGGGGAAAGGCATAGACTGATAGTTTTTTCCAGCTGAAGGACAGAGCATCCACTTTCCAAGTTTTTTTGATGAATTCTTGTGCAGAATTTGTCCAACTGATAGTTTTGGGGTGAGGCAAAAAGATCTATGTCTGGGCTCCCCCATTTGCGTGTCAACATGCTGAAAATTTGTGGTTCCAGTTTCCATTCGTGTGGGTCCATAAGATTTCTGCTTAGTTAGTCTGCCAAAGTATTTTGCTTTCCTGGCAGGAATTGAGCTTGTAGATGTATTTGATAAGTCAAGGCTGTGTTCCACAATGCCATGGCTAGTCTGCAAAGGGGGTAGGAATGTGTACCCCCCTGCTTGTTTATGTACCACATGACTGTGGTGTTGTCTGTCTTTATCAGTAGTTGTCCTGGATGAAGTTAGTCCTTGAAGGCTGTCAGAGCATGCTGTACAGCTAGCATCTCTTTCTGATTGATATGTAGGTGCATTTGATTTGGGCTCCATTTGCCCTGAATGCATCTCCCTGACAGATGTGCTCCCCAAGCATAGTCTGATGCATCTGTTTTCAGGGTTTGGGTGGCAGGGGGTGGAGTGAATGACAGTCCCTTGTTTTGGTGGCAGGCCTCTGCCCACCATAAGAACTCTAGTTGCAGGCAGTGTATGATATGAATCATTGTTTCCAGGCTGTGACAATGTTGACTCCATAAGCTTTTTAGGTACCACTGAAGTTTCTTCATATGCAGTCTTGCATATGGAATTAGAAGAATGCAAGAGGCCATGAACCCCAAGGCCTGCAGAATTTGTCTTGCAGATGTCTGGGTTTTTGTGGCCACCTGTTTGAAGTAAGTAATCAATTCAATTTGCTTTTCTGGCATAAGGCAAGTCATCTGGGCAGTTGTATTCAAGCTTGCACCCACGAATGTAATTTTTTGAGAGGATACCAGTTGTGATCTCTCTTCGTTTATGGTGTACCCTAGACAAGTTAGAACCCTTTTTAAAAATGCCAGATGTTTTAGAAGAGTGTCCTTGTTTTCTGCTTGAATTAGACAATTGTCCAGGTATGGATAAATTTGAATATTTCTTTGTCTGCAAAATACAATTACTGGTGCCAGGCACTTTGTGAAGACCTTGGGCACAGTAGATACGCCAAAGGGCAGTGCAGAGAACTGGTAATGCAAGTAGCCTGCTTTGAAGTGGCGGTATCTTCTGCAAGATTCCATGATTGGGATATGCAGGTAAGCCTCTAAGTCTAGAGTTACCAACCAGACATCTTTGCCTAGCATAGGTAGTAACTGATGAAGAGTCAGCATCTTGAATTTTGGAATGTCTAGAAATGTATTTAGAATGGATAAGTCCAGAATTGGACGCCATGGTTTGTCTTTTCTGGGTACCAGGAAAAGTCTTGAATAGAAACCTTGTCCCTTTTCTGGTACTGGTTGCATAGCCCCCACACTCATGAGGGACATAACTTGTTTCTGAGCCTTTGCCCACAGAATTGGAGGCAGATCTGGCCATCAGTTTGGGATTGGCAACGTGTGGAAATGAAATCTGTTGCCAGTTTCGTGCATGAAGTGCCAGTTTTCTCCCCAATGGGCGGCCAAAAGATGAGTGCTTGCTGATTGCAGTGGAAAGTCACTGAGACTGTTTACCATAGGGAGGTGCCTTGTTGCTTCCAGATTTGGAGGTGGAGGCACCCCATTGCTTTGTTCTAAAAGTGGGTACTGGAAAGGACCAGTTCTTAGTAGGCCAGTGCCTACTAAATCTGGGTGGCTGCACTTGTAAGAAATCTTTCACAGTTTGCATAGATTTAGCTTTATCTTCCATCTTTTTCAAAACTTCTTCAGCCTTATTACCAAAGAGACTGTCCTGTTGCAAAGGAGCATCCAACAATTTTGCTTTAACATGGTCAGGCAGACTTTGCTCCTTCAGCCAAGCATGCCTTCTTATCACAGATGCAGTTACAGCAGCCCTGCAAGAGGCCTCCAAGGAATCAAAACCACATTGCAAAGTATGTTTTCCAACTTGTTCAGCTGAATGTAATAAATCCTGCAACTGTTTATTTTCCACACAGTCAGAAATCAACATCATTTTCTGTTTAAGTAAACCCATGACATGCTGTTGATATTTAAGCATATGAAATTGACAGTGTAAAGCCCTGATTGCCAAGTTGCAGACATGTAAACCTTCTTACCCCATCTATCCAACGCCCTGGAATCTCTGTCAGAAGGGGTAGGATTTTTAGCAGTAGAGGCCTTAACGCCCTTGGGACCCTGAGGAATGGTTTCAGGGTCAGCAGTAGGGTTTTTGAAAAGGAATTTGTGGGAGTTAGGAACCCTGTAGTATCTGTCTGGCTTACTAGGAGCCAGAGGCAGGGAATCAGGAGTCATACTGGATTCTGAGAAAACATCACCAACAATATCTATAACAGGAGGTATAGCCAAAGGCCTATGCTGAGGAAGAAGAAGAAAATCCCTAAGTCTCTTTTTAGATTCAGAGAAATCCTGACTCTCTCAGTGGAAGTGTTCCCTTAAGGTATGCAAAGTTTCTCCAAAAGAGAAATCCTCAGGGGGAGAAGCAGAAGAGATGGAGTCTTCTGCATCAGAGTCCTCATAAGTGGGTATAGATAAATCCTGATCAAAAAAGGAATCAGAAGAAATAGAAACCTGATCTGAAGATTCATAGTCAGTGCCTTGCCTAGGCCTCTTAGCAGGAGGGTGATGGGTGAACCCTGATCAAGGTAATTAAATCTTCAGCCATTTTGATCATTTGTCTTTTAGGCATTGGGGCCTGTACACGTGGCCCAAGCATCATTTTTTTAGACATAGAAGTAGTTTTTGGCCTTAGTTTTGAAGATAGCGTTGGTTTAATATACAAATCTTTAAGCCTGAAAACACCCTCAGAAGCCGGTGCCTGCTCAGCGGCTCCAGACCCATCTAAGGTAGAGACATCCGTGGGTTCAACACTTAAAGTATCTCGTGGCATACCGGACTCCGAATGGGTCTCAGTAGAGGCCTGTGAATCAAAAGTAACGGGTATCAGGGGCTGCGAAAGCGCCTCACTGAGTACCGGCGAACCAGCGACTGGCTTAGGAGAAGCATCGTTGTCGGTTTTGGACCTCGATGGTCTGTCTCTGTAATTTTCTTTGTATTTTTTAGGTATTCTGGTAGTTGGATTGCTAACGGACGACATTTCTGGATATTTAAATCTTGAGCCAAAATATTTAGAAGCAAAAATGTACCGACGTTTAATCGTGCGTTGATTAAATTTAGCACAAAACTGACAGCAAGGCACGTTGTGGTCAGGGCCTAGGCAAGGAATACAGTACAAATGAAAATCCTTATGAGGTATTTGCTTCCCACAAGTAATGCAATTATTAACTTTTACTGACATCGGTAAGGAGCAAGAAAAAGTTTCCCCAACAAGGGAAATTAGCTTTTAGTTAAAGACTTTGGTTCTGAAACTCGAAAACAAAAATTTCAGGAGTCTGCCGACCAGTACTTGAGAACTGCTTCTGCTTCAGGCACCACGCAGCAAGAAAGACTGATGTAATGGCGTCGGCTGCATGTTTTATACCCCTGACGACCTGACGTCATGGAAGAATGGACAGCAGCTGACACAGGACCCAAGACATCTACATTTATGGTAAGTGTACACAACTGTACTTTAAGCTTCCGGTGGACCTGCAAGTGCCTGAAAATGATTCAGCTGAGCCCTTTTTAACAAGTCCATTAAATCATCACATTTCTAACTGCAGAATAAGTTTATTTACATTAATAGAAAAGAAAACAAATCATAATTCATGCATCCAGATCTTGAGGAAGAAGTGCCTCAGCTATGATATCAGTGGAGATTTCTGAAGAAACTGAAGAACTCTGTACCAAGAAAGAAAGGACCCAGGTGCTCATCTGAGTGGAACTGTTTTTCATCTCTTTGTTCTTCTGCACTACAGTCTACTCCTGTTAATAGAAAAAAGAAAATACTGATTTTGGATTTATCGCAAAAGGTAGCCTGTAAGTAGAGGAATGAGGCTTTATTCCTGCATTAAGATGAAGTGGTGATAAGCATCAAAGTATTCTGAAGTCTGTAGCAGAGATGATGGAGCAGATGCAGAAGTCCTTACTGAATGAGTGAATGAGTCAAAAAAATTGAAAGAAGTGATTGATAAGATGTAATAGTCTGTGACTGGCTAGTTTATTTGCTGGGTCCTATGAGGCAAAATAGGTGAGGCTAAAGTAACTGTATTGAGATACCCAATTTTTGGGTGGATGTGATATTAGAGTTTCTGGCAGCAAGCAGAAGTCTCTCAAATGATCCATTTAACGAATAAGTAACAATTGTAAGGAAAGGAATAGCAAGAAATTCAGACATCTGAGAGGTGCAAATGTTGTAGCAAAACTGGCAACCTTTGAAGACCCCCTCCATAGCAGCAGATACTTGTGCTACCCTGGAGTATCACTCTGCAAGAAAAAAAAAGAAGATTGAACAAATGAAAAGCTACAGTCTGTCTCAGTAACACATTTTTTGTAAAACTTTAGCTTAATGTTTGAGCTGTTTATTCAGCTATGGCAAATAGACAAACAGTGCCTCTAACGCATGGCATTGGATCACTTTGGGCAAATTTTACCAGAAGAAAATAAGAAATATAGTTAACTGGGTTTTGTATGTGCACTATTCCATGCTATGAGAAACACAACTTAACTTTTATTTCCTACTAGTGTACACACACATATTTCTACAGTTATGTAAGATTGTACTGGGGGCTGTGTGACACCACTAGATGAACATACCTTCCTGTTTTGATTTACAGATGCTTAGCATCCCAGGACTTCATAAAAACTGTTTTTGTGTTGGGGAGAGTGACCAGATTTGGGTGCTTTTATGAAAGATGATCTTGCACTCTGTATGAAATCACATTTAGTGTATGAGTTGATTTTTCCCTCTTTATTTGCATATGAATCTTACCTCAAAAATGAATTGTAAAATCTTGTATAAATAGTGAAGAAAGGTACTGTAGATTTCATTTTAAATTTCCAAATGCCCATTTATATTGAGTGAATACAATTGTTTTGTCTCCAGTTTTCAACAAAGCATGTCCTCCTGTAGGCTTTTTGTCTCTTTCTGTATATGTTACTGATGTCATTTTTCTTTAGGCACACAGAAACATTGGAATATCGTAGGCGAGTGATCACATGGATCATAATATGTCTTGCTGTGTACACCCTGAAGCAGACAAACTTCTAAGCTCTCTCCATTCTTTTCAACCATGCATGATAACCCTGCTGTAAATCTGGGTCTACCCATCTAATCATTTGGACTAACCTTAAAGGCAGCCAAACTAGTGTTTTGTTTGATCTGTAGTGGTAACTTGTTCCATAAGTTTTGAGTTAGGAATCTGTTCCTCCCGCAAGTATTGTTTATTTGTTGCTGTAGATTTAGGCCCCTAGTGCAAGTTTTTGTAGAGCTATTGTTTTTTTGAAGAAATAGAATGCCAAGTATGACTGGACCTTTCAGGTTTGAAAATGCGCAAGTCAGGTCACCTCTCAGCAACCCGTTGGCTACTGAGCATAAGAACAGTTGTAATAATCTGTCGTGGTAGTTGAAAGATTTAAGACCTGTAATTTTCTTATCTAAATATTTTTAGGGCCTTTCCAGTTGAGTAATATGATTGGATTTGTACTTACTATAGGGGGATTTGTATTCAGTGATTGTTCTAATAAGAGAAGAATAGTAGGATTACTTCTTTTGATCTTGAAGATACTCTCTTGGAAATTAACTGGCCCAGAAAGTAGGATTTCCTGTCCATGGTGGAAGCCTAAGATTGAATGAGAGACAGAGCTATCCACATATACACCAAGATCTCTTATTACTTTGTCTGAAGAGGAATACCATTCATAACGCATGAGGTAGGAGCAATTTTTCTGCCAAACATTATTATGGTGCTTTTTTTTTTTCATTTAGAGACCATTTTTGATATGCATTTATGTGCAATTCCAGCCTCTTCCTGAGCTGTTTTATATCAGTGGTTAAGCAGATAGCAGCAGTGCTCAGTTTGCAGTCATCAGCTAACTTGGTCAACCGCACTTATCAGATACTGGCTTTGATGACTGCAGAATAAGTACCAAACAGGAGAGGAGTCTAAAACTGATCCCTGTGTCATCCCACTAGTTACAGTTTTACATTCAGAGAGTGGTACCAGCAACTTTCACAACTTGCGATCTGTTTGATAAACAGTTTGCAGTCCAGCATGTAAGGGTTTACATTAAGCTTGTCTAATATTTCAGTAATACCATCCTGGGGTGTAGTCTCATGCCTTGGCCAGGTCGTAATAAGTATTTTGCATAAAATGACAACTGTCCACAACCCCTGTAACCTTTTCAAACTGGCTAAGTTCAGGAGACAGGACCTCCCCTTTACAAAACTACACTGATTGGTATCTAAATAGTTAAGTTACCTGTGTCTGTATAAGTTAATTCTGCAGTGATACTTTCCATGGTTTTGCATATAATGCTGGTGAGGCTGAGGAGTCTGTAATTACCCAGGACTATAGAGGGGCCGCCACTTATTTACGGGAGTCACAGTGACTAGTCTTCAGCAATCAGTAAGAAACACTGTAGACAGGCTGAGGTTGAACTGTTTATATGAAGGTTTAGATAGTACATGCTTGGGAATGATGACATTGCAGCCTGATATGTTGTCTGGCCCTATGGAAGCATTAATTTTTAGCCTTTTCAGGGATTGTAAGACTTCTTCCAAGATGATTTCAGGGGAAAATAAATTCTCAGGGATTTTGAGGGCAAAAGTATAGGTAAGAGGGGTTAACACTAAATTTGTCTGCTAATATATTAACTATATTCTTGGTGTCCGAATGGGTGATACTATTATGGATAAGGTCAGTGCAATATTGGGCATTTCCAAAAGAAGAAAAGATTCTCAGCAGTTTTTAATATCATGGGTTGTACATATATGTCCAAATATCTGCATGTACATTTTGTTTTATTATGTAGTAATATGTCTCTCTCTCAATTTCTCTCCCTTCTCCTCATGGTTTCCTTTCTGGCAAATATTCTAATTTTCCTCTTCTAATATCGGCATATCTCTGTGTATAAAGATGTGCTGCTATCCCTTTAGCATAAGCAATCTCAGTCATTATGGCTACATCTTATCCAAAAAGCTCTGCTAATCATAGCACCATTTTCCCTCCATTTTGTGACTCTGTAAACTGCTTCTTGAACTAAATGTTGTAGCTTGTTTTTCATCTGTGAATAAGTATATGTTTTAAAACATATTCTTAATATCTGTGAATTTGTTTTGTTCATCTCTTATGTTAGCCTATTTACCTGGCCAGTGCCTGCAAATGATCCATTAAGAGCAGTGCACTACCCTAGTAAACAAATATAAATAAGTAAAAATAGCAAAATTGTGTGTTGAAATGCACCAGTGCTTGTTGTTGCTTCCCACATTAATGATTTTAGTACTTTGTATGCTTGTCCTCATTACAAATTAAAATGCAGCTATACACAAATTATAAAGAAATTCTCCTGGGTTAAAAGACGGCATGTTTCTGGTGCAGTCTTCCATTTTGGTAACACAAGGATGATCAGCCTCTAAGGTTTTCCTGTGGTTCCCTTGCTTACCTCTGAGAGAGTATTGTTTGTGCAACCACAAAGAATAATCTATGCAGATTAACCTTTTTGGATGTTTCCTTGCAGGTGACAGTAGCTTTGAGTGCAATTTCAGTGCCCTTTTGGACATTTGGTTCCCTGACAAGAAGCCCTTGCCCACTGCTTTCCTCGTTGACACATCAGAGGAAGCTTTGCTTCTTCCCGATTGGCTTAAACTTCGCATGATTCGATCAGAAGTTTCACGACTGGTTGATGCTGGTAAGTTAAGAATCTGCAAATTATAGAAGAAAGTGATTTTACCACATGGATTATAGTATTGCATTTTATGATAGTAAATGAAATATAGATTTGCAGTTTTAAGACTTCTGATTGTCAAGTTTAGCAAATAAGAATGTATATAATGCCTGAAGTGTGGATGCTTTTTATTCACCATTGTCATTTACACTTTTACTGTTTCTTTTGGGATGTCTTTAAATTACTGTCAACAGCTAGGAAGTTCATCTCAGTTTTATGGCATAGTAGATATTTGCAGTAGAAGAAAAGACATTAGGTTTATTTATAAGGTGTTTTCCCATTTTGTTTTTGTGTAGTTTTCTGCTTCTATAATCAGGTGTTCTACAGCCACAAATTTAGTGCCTTTATGCAATGATGGTCAGCAGTCCACTCAGTACTTGCCTGTGTGAGCCAGCAGTGCAAGTCAAACCACTGCCTAAAATGTATGCTTATAACTGATGTAATAATCCTTTGACTTGACACTGTGTCATTTCTTACCCCGCCAGGTGGTATCTGGTTTACAGCATTCCCCTACAGATTGCCATTAGGTTTCCAGTAGCTATTTGGACCACTGCTGTGTTTTGCTGCTTTTGTCATTTTTGGTTAGTGTACTTCTCTGGATCATGTGCAGCCTAAGTGCATTTTTTCACTAGGTTTATTCAAATTATGTATAACATTACTGATACTATGAGGAAAGTCCTGGTCATGACCATAGGGAAATCAGGCACAGTAGATGTTGGTCACAGGAGAGATTGGTAGTTTCATATACCTCTCCTTCCAGTCTAAATATTGTTGCTCTGTTGCCAGCAAAACAGACTGTGACAGCTGCTGCGTACTTCCATAATTCTGAAAGAATATAGATGACCAGTATGTTGAAGAAGAGCAGAAGTTTGATTTTTCACATCCTAGTTCTCACTGCTGTCAAACAGAAAGAATTCTTTAGTGGGTTTAAACAATTTGTCTTATTGATATATGATGGTAGACATCAGATCTCAGAAATATCTTTTCCCTAGTAGAGATGCTGTGCATTCCACCTTGACACCCCTTTACCTGGAATGGTTTTAGTTTGTGCTGAAAGAGTAAGCTCTAGCTAGAAGGCAGTTTTTTGTAATCTCTTTATTATGTGAGAAAAGACAATAGTGAATGATGCAGTGGAAAGTACAGTTTTGTACCTACCATAAATGTAGATGTTCAAGTGTATACACTGCTGCAGTCATTACACTTGGGTTATCCTGCCATCAGGCGGTTCCCCAGTCGGCCTGAGTTCCAAAGTCTTGGTCCGGCGTCGGTTGCTGTCGAGATGAGCATCTAATAGGATTTCTTTTGACAGCAGTGATGCATCACAAAGTTTCTTAATGGCCCGTGATTTACCAAATACAACTGTAACTCTGGTCTAAGACTGGTGCCTCCTTAGTTAAATGCAGATATTCTGATCACTGTCATAGCAACTTAACAAACTCATCATGAGAATTAAATAATGCATGAGTGATCACTGATGGTCCATGATAAGGTGTCGTTGTTATGCTTCTTTGAGAGTCCTCGAGCATTCCCCATGTGCCATGCCTTTTTTCTTTCTTGAATCTGCTGGATGGAACTGAAATTCATATGACTAACATCTGCTGCACCAGTACTTTTAGTCCACTAAACTTCCAAGAGTTTTTGGAAGGAGTTATTTGACTGGTAGATCTGATTTCAGTTTTTAATGTTGTGGTCTTTGCTGAGTTTAACATTCAAAACTGGAAGTTGTAACTGGGTTAAGCACCCATCTTGTTCCTGTGGAGTAGTCTTTTGTGTCCAGAAGCACAGGCTGTGTGGTCACAGGTGGAATGAAGTAGTAGTCTCTCTCTGCTTTTCCCGAGTCACAACCAGGGCTATGGTGGCTTCTTTTCCCTCCTAGGAAATCCCCAGATATAGATGTTACTCAGGTCTTTAGGCTTAACTTTTGAATTATTTCAAAGTACATGAATTCTTTAGAGGTAAAGATGTCTGTAATGTTGATGTTATTGACTGTCCTTTTTAAGCTTAAGACCAACTTGTGTGTATTTTACTACTTTGTGACATTTGTTTTAATGAAGATATTTTCATGTACGGGATCCTTAGTAACTCTGTAGGTCAACATGTGTTGCTTTCCTAAATTCATTTGTATAGATTGCAAGCCTCTTTTTTTGCTGAGAGTAATGGTGCATGTGCATCTTTTCAAGGTGGAGTGATTGTTTTTAGCAGTATGAGCAAAAGTCTGCAATGTATCTCATTGTGTGCCTGAGCGGTGAAACAGAGGAAACATGACTGCGTTATGCCTGCCCTGTATTCTGTTAAATACCATGTAAAAAAAAAAAAACTACTTGGTGTAAAACTGTGGATGACTTGCTGTAGTTGTAGGTGAATTTAACATCCACCTTATTGCTTGTTATCAGCCCCAAACTCAAGCTTCTCCTTACTGAAGTGGATGATGGAGCATTGCTAATATTAAATGATAAATCATTACCTTTGTACCAAGACCTCTGGTTGCTCATAAAATTCCAAAACATAACTCCGACCTTCTTATGAGGCATATTTGACTCCCTATCTTTCGGTCATCTACAACTTTTGGAAATTCAGCAAACTGTGTATAGAAAGCAGGTCAAAAAGAAGAGGGCCTACTGGGGTACCACGTATATAATATGTACAACTTCTAACAGGTTGTCAGAAGACTCTCTCTAGTCTCTCTCTCTCTGTCTCTCTGCTGTTCAGCCATTTAATGATTATTGAGCACATTACATAACATGACTGCTGTTTCTGTGGTTGTAAAAAATGTCAGTAATGCTAGCAATGGGAATAGTACTGAGTATTTTGCTAAGTGCAGTTACTTTGTGTCTGATTTGATACCTTCTTGTAGTGCCTCTTAAAAAAGTTGAGCATTCTCAATTTTATATTGGAAATGCTATACTAATGAATATAGAGTAGGGCTAGACTCCCAGAATCCTTTTGGTCTGCTTGAGAGGTGCTGCCTACATAACCTTAATGAAGAGCACTGTGTAGTCATATGTGCCTGTAGTTACCAGAAGAACTGGAATGAAATTCCTTTAAAAATGGAAATTATCACAGCCATTTCCATTCTGGTGTGACCAAACTGACTTTACGTGTTGCAGCGTACATCACTAGTAGTGGTTTAGCCGATATGCCCATAGATTTAGACATGAAAACAGTAGGATTTTCATCGTGCTCTGTAGATACTGTTTTGTTAACTTTTTTTAAGAGCATGCCTCATTATGCTGGAGGTAGTTGAAGGAACTATTTCTGAAACATTAATTTATTCACTTTCTATTACCCTCCTTATGCTGTTTAGTTCGTGGGGAATAATTGGAGCCACTCCCAGCATACGAAATGCATGAGTTGTAATCTTGTCCTGGATGGAACACCAGTTCATTGCAGAATATTTGCACACATACTCATACTACACACTCCCATGCCTACTGCAGTTTAGAGTCTTGTAAGTTCACCATCTAGCATGTCTTTGGGATGTAGGAGGAAATGCACGTCATTCCAGCTAGGGGTTAGTGTCCTCGTTTTTTGATCACTCAGTAGAAGAGTTGTGAAAGTGATCTTTTCAGTGTGACTTTATGATTAACAGCTTTGTCATTAACAGCTGTCAAGAAGTAGGTAGCATTATTACCCTCATGCTGTTAATATAATTAAATCATGCCTTGTTTTCAGGCACCTTAATAGTAAAGACAATGTTATTTGTGTCATATGTATGGAGCAGTAATATATCTTGAGATTAAGTTATATATTTTTCCTGTGATAATAGTAGTAGTAACAAGAAATTACAGGTGTAACAGTGCTTAGTTCCTGCAGAGATGTTTGTTAACTGATTTTACTGTACATAATATCCCCACCAGCCATCAGGTCTCACCCTGTCGGACTGAAGCCCATTTGTTCCCTAGTTATGGGGAGTTCTCATATTCACTAGAATGAAAAGGATCATTATTCAGACAGACTTTGGTTGATTTGTGCATTCAGTTCCGTACTGGCAATGGAAGCATATATATGAGATCCTAAATCCATTCATAGGTGGAGTGACTGGCTACCTGCATACCCACGACTCACGATGCCCTACGCCTCTGTGTACACACAGCAATGCACTTGCACTTGCATTGAACAATGAGGGCTACCACTAAGAAGTAGCTTGGTGAGCTGAAAACTTGCTCCTCCATAAGCTGCCCATTGAGGCAGTGTCTCACCTACAAAGGATTGTGGCTATGCATATCCTATTTCACCCCTCGGTTTTTCTTGAATGGGCACACCTCTGCTTCCTTTCCACAAAAATTGCCCAAACGATGATTCAGTTTTGGGTTGCCTGAGCTGTAATAGTCTTTATCTCTGTACTCCATGTGCTGGCTTTTACCATGGATAATTTGGTTCTGTTATGAATACAATATTCATTTAATTTATTTACAGTGCTGAGTAAATAACCAAAGGATTCATGAAAAAAAGTGATTTCTGTATTGTGATCCCATTTAGTAACACTAGAGAGCCAGACACTTGAAGAGCCAATGGGGGGGGGGGGTCTGATATGAAAGGCAGCAGTATGTTACCTGTTTGCTTATCCAAGGGAGAGGGGTGTAGTTAAATGCAAGGATGGCAGTCGTGGTGGTGATACTGGGTGGATGTCTCATGCTTACTTAATACTGGGGCATGCACCAATAGATGTTCCTGGTGATAACAGCAGTAATGTCATTGTATTTTTGGTGTTTGGGCAGGAAATGAGTAGGGCATATAAACAGAAAAAAAATCTCTGTAGCCATAAGCATCATACTGCACTGGTACACTTCAGTCTGTTAGGCAACTAGAGGATTTCATTTTAGAACTGAGCAGGTTAGGACTTACTCCTAACATTTGAAATTGAAGAGGGGAACCAGGGTCAGCAAGTGGATTGCTGCATGGTGGCCAAAAATATATAAAAAAATGTTTTATCATGGCATGGAAGTTCTTTGCCTGAGAAATCTATAATTTAGATGTATTGGAGCTCAGTAGGACAGATTTTTGTCAGTTAGAATGATGGCCTTGTTGTCTGATGGACTCTTTGAGGGTAGTATTTTTAGGTTTCCTCAGTTATGTTGTATATTTTGAATGTTATGGCTCACTGAATTCTCTGAGACACACACCTGTCCCTCCAGCATGTCCTGTTTATGTAGCAAGTAAAGTTCAACTTCCTAGATCGAGTAGTTCTGATGCTATTGATTTTGTAGATATGCAAAAGCTCCATCAGAGCAGGATCCAAAGATGCCTTGTGCGCTAGGCACAGATCACCCTTCAGTGGTCTTGTAGGAAACTGAGTACAAAGATAGGGCTTTGAGGCAGTCTGCACAGGGCATGTTGTTTATACTCTCTATTCTTTTTGTGAGGAACCTCTGCAAATGTTCCATTTGATGGATGTGCCTGGTTAGGTACATACTGAATGGGGCATTGTACTCAATGAAGGGTCTGATGAGGGCCAAATGCAGAGCAACTGTGACCTCCTTAAACCTACAGGCCATGCCCTTGCTTATAGGTTGAGCAACATATGATTATCTTACCACCTTGGACACATGTTGGTCAAAAGCTAGGCTACCATTCATATATGTCCCCAAATCCCTGACCAGTGAGTCCACTCTTAGGGGATGTGTTATCACTGAAGTAATTTCCAATGGTGGCTGACTTCCCAAAGGGTACTATTATACATTTTTTGGCATTGACTTTTAAGCCGTGGCATTGGCACCAGTCATTTGTCTGTTAGTCCTTCCTGTAGAATGCTAGTGTTGTGGGAGATTTTATGAATGTTCCTAGTTTGCAGACATCTGCAGACTTTGTTAGTCAGAGGCCTTTGGTATTGGCTTTGACTCCCAAGAAGGAAATGCCAAAAAGGAGAAAACAGTGCACTAAGGGACTCCACTAGTCACCAGCCTCTTTAGGGAGGTGGCTTCCCCTATCCTAACTTCTTGGGTCCTATATGAGAGCCAGCTGGCTAGCCAGCATGTAACATATGGGTTAATGTCTAATTTCCCCGAGTTTGTTTACAATGCCTGAGTGGGGTATCGTATCGTATGCTTTAGCCAGGTCACGCTAGGCAGTATGCACTATTTTCATCCATTGCCTTCATGACTTTTTCAAAGAAGCCTGCCAAGTTGAGTAGGTATGATCTGTCTTTGACGAAGCCAGCCTGCATTGGATCCAGTGTATAAAGAATTCCTATTTTAGTATTAGTCACAGCTATGATAATTCTTTCCATGTCTTTGCATATGAAACTGAGACTTAACAGCTTTGTAGTTCCCAGGGTTTGTTGATGGACTACCCTTGTACAGAGGCATGACTGTTTCACTCCTTCATTTACTTGGCTCAGATCTTGTCTGGAGGCTGTGTTATTCTTAGGACATTTGTCCTATCTTTTATGGGCATGAATGTGTTTGTTTCAGTTGTGTGATTGTTCTCAGTAAGACGTCTCTCACCAATGCTGTTTAGGATTTGATATTGGCTGCAGCTGTATATTTAAATGGCTCGTGGACTTGATTTCATCAGTCCACTCTCATTTTTTTCTGAAGTTGTTTCTCTTGAAGTCAATTCCTGTAGCCAGGTTGACCCCAGTTCTAGATCAGCCCCTGTTGAGAAACTAACAGTTTAATGAAAGGTTAGTTTCTTTTGTTTGTTACCCTGACTTTTCTTCTGGACCTGATCTGTCCAGTTGAGATCAGTCACAGCTCAGAAAATTTTTTCACCCTCTTCCCTTTCTTTCCTACCTTTTCTCAGCTCTGATGTTGATCCTCAGAGTTCCGTGTCTGATATCAACACCTGTATTAGCTCATTATATCTTTTTACTCAGCACAGGCCTCAATCTCTGTGGTTGAGTGTGGAATATGTTGACAGTGACATTGGCTTATTCTGATCTTTTCTTGACACCGACCTAGATTCTTGAATACCAATGCCTGTAATGTTGACACTGATATTGGCTTATATTAGTTTATTTAGATTTATTGGCACCAGCCTCCTTCTGTGAGGCTCAGTGTAGATGGTTTCCACACAGGTATCATATATTTAATTGGGCTTGATTTTTCAGGCTCACCCCAAAATATATGTTTTTTCTCTTGGCTGAGCTAGTGTTAGTAATCTCAGCCTTGAGTTTGGCTAGGTTTCCTTATAAGGTCAACCTTTTCGAATCCTTTATATTTGTACCCAAGTCTCCTAGACTTGCATTCTTTGGGGACCTCTGACACTGATGTCCACTTAAAGCTTATTTTACTTGCTTATCCTTATTGAATTGTGTCTCTAGAAATAGCAACTTGAATTTACTCCATATGTCAGACAGTAGAGTTTTTAAATTCTACTGCTTTACAGACATTCATTCTTTCTTTTCTACCCTGACTGGAGATGGAACTGATGTATTGTGTCCCAAGTTACATGTTACTTGTTTTTGATACTGTTGGAATCATGCATATATACGTCTGTGTGTGTGTGTGTCTGTCTATATATATATATATATATATATATATATATATATATATATATACACATATATATATATATATATATATATATATATATATATATATATATATATATACATATATATATATATATATATATATATATATATATATATACACATATATATATACACATATATATAATATATGTATATATATATATGTATAAATAAATTATTTTATTTATGTATTTATTTGACTTGTTACTGGGAAGGTCCGACTGGGTCAGAAAATAACCTGTTTTTAATGGAGGCCTGGGTAGAAAAGCTCCAGATTCACTCTACTGTACAAACATCATTAGCAGTAAAAGGCAGTAGGGTAAAGTCTTAAAAGTACAATAATAGTAAAATAGCTTAATGGTACAATAATAGTGGAATAGAATAACAGACTAGTAGATATAGTTTGATGATTTTGATGACTAAGCATTTTTACATGATACAAGGTGAACATTGAATATTTACAAGTTAGTTTGCAAGCAAACATAGGCTTAGGATATCAGCTAATTTCTATATTTCTGTATTTAATTTATATATATATATTTTTTTATATAAATAAACGTATAGACAGATATGAATATGTTATATTTTACATAAATGTATACATGCGCACACACATACCACACGTTTGTTTATGAACAGGTAGGTATATAGTAGTATTTGTATATCTGTTGTCACAGTAGCACTCTTTCTCTTCAGCTTTTCAAGATTCAGCATAGGTTTGCATACACAGGTGGCGAATAAAAAACATGCCCTTCTTGGCAAAACCGGTAGAAACACAATACTTTATGTATATATTTCTTAAATAGTACTTAAAGCTTTGTGAAAATAACAGTTCAGAATGACCCCTTTCTCACACAACATAGTACACACGGTCTCTCTCTCAAAGCTCTCCCAAAAATATTCAGGGCTGACTGACATTCCTCTTTAGTACCTTCACCGCATAAATAGTAACAGTCCCACAGGTAGGAAAGTCTCCTGTCATTTTCCTCTTTGGTAAGGCAGACTCCACAAGTACAGCAGCCTATATCCAACTTTCATTCGTGATTTGGTAGGACTCCTCCCTTGCAATCCCTTTGTGGTTAGAGGTGATTACAGTTGACAAGCCTCTTTAGCTCAGACTTAATATCCAACTGGTTGTACCCTCATTTGACTTTCTTTTTCCGGCCTTGTATCTGTTGTCAACAGCACACCCCTCTGATGTATAATATGGGATTATTTGAGACTTTTCTACCTTCTCTGCTGCTTCCATAAGTGTTTGAAAGTGACAAAGCAGCAACCAATATATATGGATATGTATTTGTGTGTGTGTGTGTGTGTGTGTGTGTGTAATATATATATATATATACATACACATCCTTACACACACACACACACACACACACACACACACACACACACATCTATAGATATTCATACACATGTAATATAGCAACATATCTCTACACACATCCAATTATAAATACGAGGGGTTGGACCTGGTTATTGACCATCTTTTGTAGGTTACACAGGCATTTATTTCCATGCCTGTGTGTCAGCTTTTCTGGCGGTCTCTATCCATCTTCTAATCCAAAGGGAGGTGGAGATTAGATTTATATCTGTTTGTCTTATGTCTTCATCAGAGTCTTTATTCTAGGTAATAGAACATTTGTTGAATTATTTCACATCATTTGTTCCCATTTCCTTTTCTATGTATATTATCTGCATAGAATAATATTTACATTTTCTGTTCCTTCATTTCATGTTCATCCCATGGACCACCTTTTTAGACTGTTACAGCAGCATAAAAAGGTTTTCCTTGCTCCTTGCTGTTTTTGTTTCTGTCCTCCTTTTTGATATTCTCTTTTCCATGGGTGTTGTCTGTGTCCATGTCGATAGAAAATGGTTGCCCTTTCTGATATCAGAACAAGGCCACTATGAATAATGACCACAATTTATAGCTTCATGTCTGGCTGTGGGTTGTGGGTTACAGTGAGGCAGGACAGGAAGAGCTTTATCACTTATAAATTGCAATGAATGAGGTTGTGGGGATCACTGCCATAAATTCCTTCTGTATTTAATTTAATCAGGACAAAGTTGTTATGAAAAAAAATGTACTGTTCTTGTGTACCTGCTGTGAGTTGTGAAGTAGAAGGGCTTCACCTCTGCCAGGTTGCATTGATGAAGGTGGTGGGGATCTCAAGCTTGAATTCTGAAGTTGAGTGATGCACGTTTTATAATTTCTGTGTAACTGCATGTTCTAGCTTCTTAACTGCAAAGTTTTACTTAACCATTGGTCTTTGCATTTGGATAAACAATCCTGACCAGATAATTTTTATCAAACCGTAAGTTCCTTTATTTTTTTCTGTTCCCTCATGAATATGCTGGGAGGCAGATTGATTGCCTATACTTACATGGCATACACTTTCTGCCAGGCCATTTTAGGTACTGTGGGGCAATTGTTAAGCAGTGCACACAAGTCATATGAATCTATTAACTGGCACTTATTCCGCCTGACATATTTAATTCCATTCTTCCTCTTGTGTCATGTGAAGGAGGTTCTTAGTTGAAAGCCCTGTTCATTGTGTATATTATCTGATACTTACCTTGATCATAGAGCTTACTATTCACCCTGCTGTTTATACTTTTGAACTACTGTATTCTCTCAAAACGCTTCTCAGAAGACAAGTTTTGCTTGGACTTAGAATATTCTTCCTAGCATAATCTTTTTTCATTGTTAGTCAAAGTGTTGTTCTGGAGCTTAAGAATGTGATCTGCACCATCTCTTTCTATACTTCAGGCAGTTCTTTGACATATGTATAAGTCCTACTGATATATATATATATATATATATATATATATATATATATATATATATATATATATATATACCGGTGGTACTGATGGCAAATAAGGTAAGTGTTATATTTTTTTAAGGGTTTGTGCGTTTGTGAGTGTGTTGGGGAGTTTTAGGTGTGGGTTAGGGTGGGGTAGATAAGAGCGTGAGTGTGTCAGTGTTGTGTGTGGTGGTGTTTGCATGTATGTGATGTGTGTTTGTGCAAGGGTGGTGTAGAATGTGTGGTGATGGGTTTTCTGTCTTACGGTGTTTAGTGCGACCTTGGAGTTAGTATATGTAAGTAGCGGGGGGTGAGGGTGCAGGGGTCTTGCCCCCCTGCTTATAGGAAGGGTAGGTGTGTGTGTGTGTTTTGTTGTTTGTGTGTGTTGTTTTGCTTTGTTGTAGTGTTGGGAGGTAGGTATATTTGCGTTTGTATGTGTGGTGTAGTGTTTTGTTGAATTTTGCAGTTTTGGTTTTCAGGTTTGTGAGTTTTCGGGTTTATAGTCTCGAGATACTGAAATTCGATATTTTAGTATTTCGAGATAAAGTGAATCCATATATGTATGTATGTATGTATATATGTGTGTGTATATGTATATATATATATATATATATATATATATATATATATATATATACAAACACACACACACATTATATATATATGTGTGTGTGTGTGTGTGTGCGCGCATATGGTCAGTTTTTCCTTCAGGCCGTGTCCTTGTTTACAAGTGTTATGAATAATTTGCTAAGTCAGTGGTTTAGAGTCCCCTCTGAATCCTATTTCCTTTAACGCTGCAGTGTGTATACATGTTCAAATGTACCTTCCTTGGTCATAATTCACGGCTTTCACAAAAAGGGTCACTTTGCCTACAGAAACTTGTCAGGTGTTTACCTTTCACTACATGAACTTGTCAGATGTTTACTTTCAAATTTGCTTGGCTCTCGAAGTTTGAAAACACTGGCACATATGCATGTCTGTCTGTAGCCGCTGTCTGTTGTTTACTCATCAGTAGACAGGCTCCCAAAGGTACTGCCTTACCCTTCTGCTCTCTGAGATAACCTACAACTTTGGAATGCAGGCCTCTTAATTATGATAAATATAACTTTCCAGGTAGCCTATATTATCATATAAGGCTCTTTGCTCAATTCTGTTTCGTGTTGGCAAGACCTAGTGTAAGGAACCTTTTTCCTTTAGCTCACAAAGACATGTATTCAGGGTAGAGGTTCACACTACCAATTAATTATCTCCCACAAACACAATTTCTACATTTGGATTTAGAATTTTTTCCCCAAACACCATTTTCTTAGCATAATAGGAGGTTACTAGGTTATTGGCCTTGAGGCCCTTATAAGCCTAGCCAAGGGTTTAGCCCATGTTTAGACAAGTCAGCACCCAAAGCCCCTGTCCAGCAGGGACAAAGGTAGAATCCCAGTGGTGTATTTTCTGTTTCTCATCCAGTTATCCAGGTTGGGCTTAAAAAAGGATAATGAGATACTTTGTTGATGTGGAGAGGGAGTATGTTCCGCAGATGGGGAAGTCTCTGGGACACACAAGTCCTATTGATATGCAGATATGCAGCAGTCCCATCAAGGCGAGTCTGAGATTGCTTTGTATGCCCAGACAGAGGTCACATCTGAGGAGTCTGTATGAAACTGAGTAGAGGGACAGGGCTTTTAGCCTATTTGTGTAGGGTAAATGTTTGAGGCCCTCGATTCTTCTGGTGAGGAAACAATGTGGTTGCTGTAGCTGCTGCATGTGCTTTGTGAGGTACATGCCAAAGGGGGCATTGTACTCAATAATTGGCCTTTTAAGGGAAGAATACATGGATGTTATGACCTCTTTGTCCCTGGATGAGATACCCTTACTTATGAGGTGGACCATGTAGAAAGCTTTCCATACAACGGAAGCAACTTTGTGGTCAAAAGTCAGGTAGCTATCAACCTGGGTGCCCAAATCCCTTACTACTGATTGTGTACTTAGAATGTTGTTTTTAATGTGATAATATGTGGGGATGTCACTCTCCCTAAAAGGGATGATGATGCATTTTGTGGCATTCAGCTTGAGGCCATGTTTCTGGCACCAGTCATTTGTTTGGGTGAGACCCTCTTGGAGGACGTCCACATCACTTGGGGAATTGAGGACTGTGCCCAGCTTGCAGTCACATGCAAACTTGATCAGCCATAGCCCACTGGTTTTTGGATTGCACCTTAGAGAAGTATATCCCGAATAACAGAGGCCCCAAGCCTGATCCCTGGGGTATGCCGCTCGTTATGGGTCTACTGCTTGAGGTGGTTTCTCCTATTTTGATCAGGTGGGTTCTATCAGTGAGCCAGTTTGCCACCCATCTGGTAATATATGGATTGAGGCCTAGTTGAGAGAGTTTATTTACTATGCCTGAGTGGGGAATAGTGTTGAAGGCTTGGGCCAGGTCAGGGTAGGCGGTGTGCACCATCTTCCCCTCGTTCTTGGCTTTGGTGACTGTCTCAAAGAAGTCGACCAGATTTAGCAGACATGGCCTTCCCTTAACAAAGCCAAACTGTGTGGGTTTAAGTGTTTGGAGGTTCCCAATGTCCCTGTTAATGAGGTCCATGATAATCCATTCCATGACTCTGTAGATCAGCCTAGTTAGGCTGATGGGTCTATAATTTCCTGGATCGGTGGGTGGCTCCACCTTTGTGTAAAGGGATGATGGTGGCTGTTCTCCACTCGGCTGGGACAAAGCCACTACTCGGTCTTTGGTTGAATAGGGTGCCTAAAGGTGCTGAAAGTTCATACCTGAATTCATG
Organism: Protopterus annectens; assembly: GCF_019279795.1. Taxonomy (NCBI): domain Eukaryota; kingdom Metazoa; phylum Chordata; order Ceratodontiformes; family Protopteridae; genus Protopterus; species Protopterus annectens. Next base: position 631,155,258 of record NC_056746.1, read on the forward strand.
TAGGATGCAGCCTGGGATGTTATCTGGTCCCATGGAGGATGTATTTTTTGCCTTTGAGAGGGCAGTGGTGACCTGTTCCTTAGGGATAAGGTGTGGGGGCAGGTACTGGGGAAATCCTGATTTACTGATGGGGGACAGAGGGAAGAAGTTTTCGCTGAATCTGTCAGCCAGTAGAGTTGCTATATATACAGCATTTGTGTATGTGGTATGCTTGACTACCAGTTCTGAACAGATCTGGGTGCTTTCTTTGAGACTGCGGACATATGCGAAGAAGGCCTTATGATTGTCTCTAGTAGATGTGGCCATTTTGGATTCGAAGGTGGCTTTAGAGGATTTCACTAGTGCTCTTATTTGCTTGGTCATGCTAAGGAGAGATTGCTTCCAATTGGGCACATGCTCCTTCTTGGTCCTGGACAGCAATTTTTTTCCTTTTTTTATATAGTTTATTTATTGCAAATGTCCACCAGACAGGTTTACTCTTCCTTGCGGAGGATGATTTTTGTCCTGTCAGGTATTCCTGATTCCATGAATCTGTATAAATGCTTGTATAGTACTTTGATGTAGATTTGGACATTGGTGCCAGTTCCTGCAGTGGGAGAGGGGGCTGTGAAGCTGTTTATACCATCCCGCAGGAGATTGTAATCTGCTTTGGAGAAGTTTTTTTGTTTGACCCCCTGGCTAGAGGGGGGTGGGGGGTCAGGGGAGATGGTGACTTTGAAAGTGACCTATTCATGGTTGGCTCTTACCAGGGAAGATGATACCATAGGGGTGCTGCAGTGGTTACGCATGTTGGTTCATACCAAGTCCAAGATATCACTTCTTGTGGGGTATTGACTAGCTGATCCATTTGCATTGATAAAATCGAGGAATCTCTGGGCATTTTTGTTCTGGCATGAGTAGTTTTTCCAGTCTATAATTAGTCACCCAGGGTCAGGGTAAAGGGTTGAATCTTGATTTGAAGAGGTCCAGATAGGTGGAGTGGGTATCTTGAGTCAAATTTGGGGGCCTGTAGGTAGCTATAATTTGAATAGGGGTCTTGTCAATGGTTAACTGCACCTAGAGTGTCTCCTTTGTGTCATACTGTTTGACCAGCATGGAGGTGTGTGTCTTTAATATATATTGAAACCTTCTTTGGCTTTGCTGCCCACATTTTGGGGTCTGAATGCATGATAGGATGATTAACCAGGTAAGGCTGGGCTGCTGTCTACAGCTCTGAACCAGGTTTCTGTGACTGCACAAATGTCAGCATCTTCCAGGGTTAAGAATGCTTGCAATGAGTGCAGTTTCATGTTTAGACTCCTAACGTTTAGCAGCATGACCTTTAATTTGTTGAAATTTTTATGTTGGTAGTATCGACCTTGTGACTTTTCCTAAAAAATGCACTATGGGGGAGGCATGGGCATTTGCCAGAAGCATGAAGCCCAAGTGGGACAGATGCAGGCCATCTCTAGCAAAGTATCGTGGTCTGTTGATCATATCTTCCCAGGCTGTTAGGTACTGGATTGACCTGGACTGACACCAGAAACTAAGCCAATTGTTAGTCAGTCATTTTCTGTTTGTATTGAGGCATCATTCTGGGTGACGGTAGAATGCTGCTTAAGGATAGTGACATACTTGCCTGGGACACACATTCAGCGAGCTCAATCATGTTTTTCTCCATATAGTCCAGGGAGTCGTTCACGCCAACATGGACTTATGACACACTCATAACAATACCTGTTGTTGAGAGACTTGAGTGTGTGTGTAATATGGTGGATTCCGGCACCTTACAAACAACTAACTGTGACTTTCTCCTTATCCAGCCTGGTGAGAGGCACAACTGTGTGTCTCACAGTGGAGTCTGGTATGACTAATATGTTGGATTTATGGTTAGGCCTTAGTGGTTGAGAGACACTGGTGTGTGGACTATGCGTGGTATGTGGTGTGGAGGGTTGTGGAGTTCTAATGTGTTTGTGACCTCGCCTCTGAGGTCTCCTTTTTTTTGGGTTTGTTTTTGTTGAGGACCTCCGCATATGTGGGTGTGTGTTGTGTAGTTGTGGGTGGTGTTTGAGGTGTAGTGATTGTGTTGACAGGCTTCTCAGTGCCAGATATACTGGCTTGTGAGGGAGAGAGCATAAACTCCAGCTTCTTTATGTAATTGCATCTCTCACAAATTGCGTTCCTAGGTGGTAGTAATAGATGGTTGTCCGTGTACCTGAGGCAATTGCTACACTGTCTCAGGATGCACATATGAACGAGGATGGCAGGAGAAACCATAGCAAATTGTCATTCTATATTTGTCAGAATCTGAGGGAGAGAGGCCAGGGAGAGCTAAGGGGGTAGGCCTAAAGCCCAAGTGCTTAAACCAAAACTAAGAGGCTTCGAATAACACTTAAAATTTAAACAGGCTAAAAACAAGCAGTAATAAATGCAGCAGAGAAGATGCAATTGAACACTTTAGAGAGTGAGTAGCAGAAAAACCAAGATGAAGTAATAGAGTAGGAGGAGGAAACACAAATACTGTAAAAGCAGCTTAATAAAGTTTTTAGTAAAGTGGAAAGGGAGAAAGATAATTCAAGGTTAAGAAACTATGCGGGTTGGCCTTCCCAAATATTCTCTCTATATTAGGTAGAATGAGCTAATGACACTGGACTGGGAGGAGTGTCGCACATCAAATTTACAGTAGGGGCGGGCAACTGCAAAGCCAAGTGTAAGAACAAGACACCAACAGGGAAGGAAGGTGGGAAATTATGCTACAACTACTAGCTACACTATTAATCACAGCAGAAAATCAGCAGTGACACTAAATTAAAGTTTTAAACAGATAAAGGAGCAAGGAGATTCTAGCGAATGCTTTTAATTGCAAACAGTCAGTTGTATGATGCACTACTTGGCAGGAAATCAGAACAAACAGATGCTTAACAAATGGAAAAAAAAATCCAGTTAATACCTTTCACACAGTGAAACTAGCTAAAAAATGCTTTACAGTGTGACAGTAACAAAAGTGATTTAACAGGCCCTGTAAGGCAGATAATTTCAGTACAATAGTGCAGATTAGTTTATAGCAATAAAGTACAGTAAAAAATAGTAGGCAGCAGACAAAAAGTGCTATAAATGGGTAGAATAGGCAATAACTAGTAAAAATAAGGAAAACAAAACAGGATACTTATTGTTATATATAACAGATCAGAGTTGTGGTCAGTGCCCCTCCTCCGTTTTTCAAAGCCACTGTCTCACACATACAGCAGTGTTCAAATTTTACTAGAAGTTTCGTACCTACTGCACTTCTTAATTCCTTATCTCTCTCAGGTATCCTTAGTGGATATTATGGTTGACCTATACATTCTTGGTTTATTTTCAGTAATCACACTGAGACGGCTCTCTCCAAATTTAATTTCCTTCTGTAGTTAACTATAAACGGCTCTCACCTCAATTGTCTATTAGTATGTGGTTGTGCTGTGTTTTTTCACAGCCTGCTGTAATTGTGGTGATTATTACAGATGTCAGCTGTACTGATGTAATGTCTTTTTTATCCATTCCTGAACCTTTGTGTTTCAGATACAACCTCTGATCTGACTTAGGCCACTTCTTAGACTTTGGATCTATGGCTCAGGCTCCTTCCCTTACCCATAATCCTCTCCCTAGCCTCAGATTACCTCAGATCTTTTTTGCTGCTATAGCGATCAGACATAGTTGACATAGCTCAAGTGTTTTTGGAGATAAGTACCTTGATTTTGTTGACTTTGTTCTCCCATTTCCCAAGGCCATGGTGACCATGGACCCTTCCATCTGGCGGCAGGGCATTTCCTGTGACAGACAATCGAAGGCACATGGTCCCCATAGATGCCAATCTTCACATCAGCATTCTACAGTTGAGAGCAGTTCTTCTAGCATTGCAGGCATTTAAAGACATCCTTCCTCAAGGAATAATTGCTTTACAGATGGACAGCATGTCAGTGGTCTAGTACATCAACAAACAGGGAGGAACCTGCTCTTAACCATTGAAGGTGGCAGTGGGCAATCTCTTCAAGCCACTTTATTTTAGCAATGCACATTCCAAGGAAGTTCATCGTTTTTTAGCAGACAGACTGAGCAGATCTATTTTAGGCTTCACGAGTGGTTTCTCAATCCTTCCGTAGCAGAACAGCTTTTTCGTCAGTGGGGCCAGCCATGCTGTGACCTGTTCGCCTCTGTCCACAATTCCAAATGCAGCAGGTTTTTATCCTAATCCTCCCAGAGTGAGGGAGTCACTGAGGGATGCTCTGATACACAACTGGCCCCCAGACCCTTTTATGCCTACCCTCCCACACTTCTCGTATCAAAGTTTTTACAGAAAGCTCATCTATGGAAGAGCAAGGTGATCCTTACTGCCTCATTCTGACCTCGACAAGTGTAGCTGCCATTACTCTGGCCTCATCTGATATGTCCTCCTTGGGTTATGGTTCCCCTTCCAGAGCTTTTGTTTCACTTCTCTGGGCTACATCACCTAGACATAGAAGCCGTCAGGGTGACTGCATGGCTTTTCCACTTCCAGTGATGACAAAGCAGTCCAGGCTTTCTTCCCAGATTTTAAACATCCTTACTAAGTCTCCACTAGGAAGGTATACAAGAGCAAATTTCAACAATTCTGTATCTAGTCTAATGAGGGAAATCTAGACCAATTTTCAGTGACCATTCCAGCAGTTTTAGAAGTCCTGGCTTCCCTTTTTCATGTTAGAGCAAGTTCCTCTACAATCAAAGTACAGCTGGCTGCAGTCTCCAGTTTTTCATGTTGGCAAAGATCATTTGTCATTGGCCTATTATGGTTATGCATTGCCTTCCTTAAACGCACCTTTTTTGCTGAAGTCAGCTTATCAAGGAACCCTACTCCTCCTTGGGATTTAATGATTCTTCCCCAGGCCTTAACGCAGTGTCCCTTTGAACCCACAGCAAAGCCTGATCTAAATACATTTTTTGTCCTGTAAAGCTATTTTTCTACTTGCCATTATATCTGCTAGAAGAGGTTTGAAACTTCAGGCTTTATTTTGCTAGCCACCTTATATCATTCTTCATAAAGACAGGATTTCTGTTTGCACCAACCTGTCCTTTCTTCCAAAAGTAGATTCTGAATTCGCTCTTAACCTGTCCATTAATTTACTAGTGTTCTTCCCAAAATTCTATAGTAAAGGGGAATGTATGCTTAATTTATTAGATGTACACAGACAGCTGATATTTTATCTCCACAAAACAAAAGTTTTCAGGAAACTGGGCTAGTTAGTTGTTTATTTCATTTTCAAAGGAAAGGTTGGAACAGTCTGTGTCTAAAGTTACATTAGCACAATGGTTCACTGAATATATTGCTTATGTTTAAAAACACAAGGGTTTGTCTTTACCAAGGCCACCACAAGCTCATTCCACAAGGTCAGTCTCTACTACTACTGCTGCTGCTTTCTTATCCAGAACTTCCCTAGATGATATTTGTGGTGATGCTAATTGATCCATTGCTCATACCTTCAAAGCTCATTACAAGTTGGACATGTCTTCTAGGAGCAGGGCAATGTTTCATTCTGCCATACTCTGGAATATCCTTCAATGAGACCATCCTTGGTTGATACTTGCATCTGATACAGAAGTTATTTACTCACCATAATGATGCTTTTCTGCTGTCTGTTTTTGTCCTTTCTCAACCCACTCTCCCTCCTTCCACTTGAATAAAGTATTCGTACGGGCTCCTGGTATGACCTTGGAGGTATTTCTCTTTTGGTCTTTCCCTCTCTTAGATTTTTTTTTTCTACATGTTGATGTCTAGTGGGAAAACTCATTCTGAGGTGATATGTGGCTTAGGAGAGGATTATGGGAAGGGGAGGGGCTTGAGCTATGGATCCAAAGTCTGAGAATTGGCCAAAGTGAAATCTGAGGTCTGATGTGATAACCAAAATTTGAGGAAGGATGAAAAAAAAACAACACAGGTGCATCATTATGGTCAGTACATGACTTTTGTTTATTGCTTCTGTAAAAATATTGTCCTTTCAGGCAGGGCTTCACAGTCTTTTCTTCATTGAGAATTTTAACAGCCTTTTAATACCTGGTGTAAGGAGGACCGCTTGCAGTCATTTCCTCCACTCTTTTCTCATTATTTTTGCTGTATGTTTTCTTACAGTTATTTTCTATTATCTCCTTCTCATGACTCCTTTCCTTCCCTTTGAGTTATCAGGTCATCCACGCTATTGTGCCTGACCAGGACACCCTCTTGTGTGCCCTTAGATCCCTTTTTTCTTTTGTTGGCATATCATCCCTGAGTCCTTAAAAACCTTTGAACAGTACAACTTGTATGCTGTTTTTGTGGAGGCAAAAGGAAGTGTAGTCACATGCCTTCATTGACACCTCTAACCCATCAGAGCCAGTACATGGAAGTTCTTGGAGGTGTTTCTTCTTGGCACCAGTGCAGTAGCCAAAATACCCTTAAAAGTACATTTCAGTTCTCCTCTTATTCCTTTTATTCCTTCTGTCCCTCTAGGTTATCCTTTAGACACAATAGCTAATTCCATGTGATTTGTCTATCGTGTTTTAAATTGCTCTGGTGTGTTACTAATTGGAGACTGTAACTTTATAGTGTTAATGTTACCCATTCAGGAGATTTCCAGGTTCTCTCTTCCTCTACCTCTGAAGAGTTTGGAGTTTGAATCCATACTTGCTCCATACCTCTCAGCTGTCCAGAATTTTTCACACTATCCATTTTTTTGCCTTTTTTATAGTTTGTTTCTAATAAAATTTGTGTTTTTCTGGCAAGTTATTGAAGATTGACGTCACTAAATATTGACAGATATTTAAATTTTAGGCTTCACATCCTTCAGAAAATGCATGCAGGTGCAAAATCTGTTATTCTAGCAGTGTCATAATTTTATAGGAGCAATATTTAAAATCTGTCTGGAATTTTTTTTTGTCTGCTCATTATTTCAGTCATTGTCCAAAATTCTTGTGCTAAGTGATTGGAGGTATGACTGACTCTCTTCCTCTCTTTCATCTGGGTTTGTGTATTTGTCATTTAATCTATGTGACATATACCTTTTGTATCCTGCAGTGTTTCTGTAAGTGTAAATCACTGTTCACAGCTGGAAGTTGAATCCCCAAGCAGGCTGTATTCCTTTTAGTCTGTCTGATTTGTAGTGCTGCCTCATTAGCCTTGTCTTTCATCTTTACTCTCTTGGAGTTTGACAGGATAGTGTATTTGCTCCCTCTTCCAGAATTGAGGTGCTGGCTGCTTTTTAAAACGGCTCAGCTTCTGTGGTATTGTTCCATTGAGAAGTCCATAACTGTCATAGTAGTAAATAATAGATGAAACAGTTAATTCTGTAGCTTTTTAAGATTCTTAGCTCAGGTAATCTTCATTTCTAGTGTCTTGGAAATACTGCCCTTAAAGGTAGATTGCATATGGATCCTTCCAGAAGATAAGATTGGAACTTTATCCTTGGGATAGAGGATGCTTGACTGGCCCTATCACTTACGAAAAGTTAAGTACTTGCCATAGTTTTTGGTATGTAGGATCAAGTCCATTGAACACCTTCCTTCCCCGTCCTATGCTATGTTGGTTTAGGGTTTCACAACCCCTTTAGCATGCCTTTTTGATTTTATGCATTGTTAGATCTGCTTTAATGTTGGCTTTAGGAGATGGATAAAGGTCCTTTGACATGCAGCATTATTAAAGGGGAAGAGGTTTTGTAGCCTGTGAAAGTTTTAGATGCTGAGCTAAGTCTTGCCAGCCTTAGCTCTAAGGATAGAGGAAGATGGAACTGGTACTGTAGATCTGTCATTAGGGTAAATACAACTTTTATTTATGCTTGATGTCAACATAACAAAACAGTCCTTTTATGAAAAGTTTACTTCCTGGTTTCATTTTCTCAGAATGCAACCTTTATAATATTAAAAAGCTTAGAAGTAAATAGAGTTTTGCTGAGTCAAAAGTAATGATGTGATAGTGTTCAATCTCGCCGTTTGTTCTTACACATGGGTTCGGAGCCGATCCTCGGCTCCGTGCCGGCCTCTTGCAAGCTCTGCATCGAGAAGAAGCTCGAGACAATCTAATACCCACAATCCCCCTCTGCCTTTACCTCAGATCTAGTTTGCCGCTGCTGCATTCGCATCGTTGGGAGCTAGCTCGAGAGTTTTCTAAGCTAAGATATAACTTTTTGTTGTATTTTATTGAGAAATTTATTTAACTTAATATTGTTAGTATTACCTTGTGTGATTGTGTTGTGGTTCCGTAGTTCTTTGGTACCGTTAACCCTTTTATCGGTATTTTTGTACCGGGGCCTACACCCTTACCATATACTACTATATTGAGTCAAATTTACCTGATTGTGACTAACCGGATTTGACATTTACCTGATTGTGACATTTACCTGATTGTGACTATTTTCCCTGGATTTGACTGTGTATTTGTTTCTAGACTTGTTTATTACCTACAATGTCTGAGAAGGCAAAGTCTGGTTTCAAGCGTTGTCAGTGTGGCCAAAAAATGTCGGTCACTGACAACCATAGTTCCTGTGTCTACTGCCTTGGCCCTCTCCACTTACAAGAGGATTGCTCCATTTGTCACTCTTTCAGTGGGAGGGTCATGACAGATAGGCGCAGGAAACTAATGGACAGGGGTCTTTTGAAACCAGCTTTCCAAGAGGCTTTGGATGCTTCTGACCAGGCATCGAAGTCCTCGAAGGAATCGAAGACATCGGAGCCCAAGTCATCAGCTCCGAGCTCTTCTTCAAAGGTTAGATCACCGGTTCCACAGACTTCGGGGCCGAGTGTTCAACTGGTGTCGGTTCCTGAGCCTCGAGTCTTGGAACCGGTGATGGAGCTCCCTCCTTCGGCCATATTGAGGTCGGCTCCGTCTTCGGTTCCTTCGACCCGTTCCTCCTCTAAACTTTCGGATGTCGATGTGGATCGTGTGGTGCAGAAGCTGCTGGAGCATTCGGCCCTCTCTAAACTTATTTCGGTTTCCACCCAGCTGGTGTCGAAACTTGAAGGCCTTCCTGTATCTCCATCCATTCCTCCTCCGAGACCGATTCAGTCTTTGGAGCCGGAAGAGGCTGATCTGCTGATTGTGGAGCCCTCGGGTCCAGAACCGTCCTTTTCTCGGTCTGTTCCCCTCACCTCGACTCCGTCGGACCCGGTACCGGAGTCTCGGAGCCGACGGTCTGTTCTTGGTTCCGGGGCCGAGAGTCGAACCGACGTGTCGGTTCCGACTCTCCCCCTCGGGGCCTCGGCACGGATCGATTCGGCTCCGTCCTCGGGGTCGATGCCTTCGGTGCCCGTGTCGGGGATTCTTCCCATTTCTTCGGAGCCGGGAGATTCTTCGATGCGGGACCCGGGAGCGTTCGACCTGATGAGGAAGGTGTTGTCTACCCAGACAACCACATCAGTGGAAGCAGTTTCTCCTCCCCATAAAGGGCCTTTGTCTTCATCTGCACCCACGGCCACATCCAAGCGTCGGGCACCAGTGTCTCAGCCACCCCTGGAGGGTGCCCCCTCTTCCTCCGAGGCTTCTTCGGATGCTCCCCACGAGGAAGTCCCTAGGAAGAGACTGTGTAAGAGGAGACACTTGGATTCTCCACAAGAATCCATAACATCTGATACTGACTTAGATGAGTCAGAAGGGTCCCCTAAGTCACCTTCAGAAGATGTCTCATTTTCAGACATTTTGGAGATCCTGAAACAGAGAGGTGACTGGCAGTCCCTTCCCCATTCTGAGGATGAGTCAGTTCTGCTGAAGGCATTTGGTGCTCGCCCTTCCTTCTCCTGGGTCACTCCGCCCTTGACGAACTAATGGAACTTATTGCTCGAAGGCGGGAGGCTCCTGACACAGTGGAACCTGTTCCTAGGAAACCGAACAAGTACATCACAGCACCTCAGGATAAGTCCTACCTTACTAAAGGAGTTCCAGTAGGCGCTATGGTGGTGGCTGCAGCCACGAAAAAGGAGATGTCGGAGTCTTCTTCGCCTGTCCATCCGCCTAATAAAGATTCTAGGACGATGGATAGATATGGGAAGCGCATTTTTAGTTCAGCGGCTTTTTCCATGCGGTCCCTGAACTATTTGACCCATTTTACACGCCTGCAGAGGGATCTAGTCAAAGAGTTGGGAGATACCCTCCAGGGTTCTACAGATGCAGCTGTCTCAGAGAAAGTGACAGCGCAACTTAATACCCTAACATCGATTGTTAACTCGTCCATGAGGCTGATTTCCACGCAGCCGAAGGTTCGAGTAGGGCAGCAGCTTCAGCGATTGCTCTTCGTAGACAATCCTGGATGCGCCTATGCTCCTTTGCGGAAGCCTTCAAGTCTTCCTTTACAAACGCCCCATTTGACGGTGCCACTCTTTTGGCCCCAAGGTAAAGGAGACCCTTACCCGGTGTGAACAAGAGGGAAAGACTCTGTCTGCTGTCGGAGTCCGTTTTCCACCCCAACCAGACCGTACCCCAAAGGGCAACGCGGTGGGAAAATGTGGTTTCGAAACAAAATCAAGGGTCTTTCCGGCACACAGGGTGATGCCCCTCTAGAGGCAGAGGAGGGGCAGAGGTGGAAGACGCCGCCCTGGCGGCAGAGGGGGTCCGCAACATCAAGGTGACAGGGATACACTCCTGGTAAACCTTTCCAGCACTCCTGAGAGGAGGCCCGACTGTCCTGCTCTGGAGGCAGTCGGGGTCGCTAGCCTTTACCCTCAGGCCTGGCAAGATATAACTACAGACAATTGGGTAAAAGCGTAGTTACCAGAGGTTACACCATACCCTTTCTATCCTATCCCATTCCAAAGAAAAGACTCCCAGATGTACCGCCCCATCTGCGAGCCAGCAGCTTTAGAAATTTCAAAGTTGTTAGACAAAAGAGTCATCCAGCCAGTCCCAGCGGACCAGCAAGGATTCGGGACTTACTCAAGGTTCTTTTAGTTCCAAAGAAAACAGGGGACTGGAGGCCCATTCTAGACCTGAGTTACCTCAATACTTTCGTCAAGAAAGAAAAGTTCGAATGGTCACGCTTCAGTCGATCCTTCCATTTCTACAGAAGGACGAGTGGATGTGCTCAATAGATCTAGAGGATGCATACTACCACATCAAAATGGCCAGGGCATCCAGAGATCATTTGCGCCCGGCTGGGAGCCAGTCACTTTCAATTTCGAGCCCTGCCCTTTGGTCTGACCTCAGCCCCAGGGTCTTCACCAAATGCATGGCAGTGGTAGCGTCTCACTTGAGACGTCAGGGATTCCAGGTGTTTCCGTGATCTGGACGACTGGCTCCTTTCAGCCACCACCCGGCCAACTACTGCAGGCCAGAGACTATGTTCTTCAGCTGTGTGTTCACCTAGGGATCTCCGTAAATTTCGAAAATCCTTACTTCAGCCATCACAAAATATCTTGTTCATAGGAGCAGAGTTAAACACACGGCAATTAATTCTGAGGCTTCCCCCAGAAAGGATAGTATCGCTACAGACTCACATACGTCTTCTACTCTTGTCAAGGAAATCTCCTGCAAAACTAGTTCTGAAGGTGTTGGGCCTCATGTCAGCCTCCCTTATTGCAATTCCCTGGGAAGGCTGCACATGAGAGTTCTACAATGGCTACTGTTTGCTCAATGGTCATTTCAACAGCTACCTCTAACACACGAGATTCTCATAACAAAGACTTGCAAAACAGACCTAAACTGGTGGCTCCAAACGCAACCTTTCCCAGGGAGGCCGTTTGTGCTACCCACCACAGTTATGGTGACCACGGACGCTTCCCTGATAGGGTGGGGGCATCTTTCAGGGACAGACAGTCCAAGGCGAATGGACCAATTTGGAGTACAATCTGCACATCAATGTACTAGAGTTGAGGGCAGTGTTTCTAGCGTTGCAACACTTTGCTCCCCTTCTTCCTCTAGGGACTATTGCAGTTCAGACGGACAACATGTCGGTAGTCTGGTACATAAACAAACAAGGCGGAACCAGATCCTATCAACTATGCAGAGAGGCCATGAGAATTTGGCAGTGGGCAGAGTCCACGGTCGCTTTCTAATAGCAACGCACGTCCCGGGTCATCCAACGTCATAGCCGACAAGCTGAGCAGAGCAATTCTGCTACCGCACGAGTGGTCTCTGAAACAGTCAGTGGCGAAAAGGATTTTTCGCACATGGGGCCAGCCTTCCTGCGACCTGTTTGCGTCTCCAATGAACGCCAAATGCAGGAGCTACTTTGCCCTATTACCCCTCCAGGGAAGTCCCCAGGGACGCACTGGTTTACGATTGGCCCCGGGACTCCTGCACGCTCTTCCTCCATTTCCTCTGATACAAATTTCTCCAGAAAGCCAGGAACCTTCACAGGACGATAATTCTCATTGCTCCATTCTGGCCTCGTCAAATTTGGTTTCCCTCCCTGAAAATTCACTGCATTCGGGGACCCTGGATTCTGGACCCAGAGCCGGATCTGTTGACTCACTCATCAGGGGTTCCCCATCCCGCGCTCCTGTCACTCCATCTAGCAGCTTGGCTGCTCCAATTCCCAACTTAGCCAGGTCTGATCTCTTGTCACCAGCAGTCCAGAATATATTAGTGGCTTCGCATAAGGCTTCCACTACTAAAACATATACTAGCAAATGGAAACGGTTTGTATTCTGGGCGAATACACACCACGTTGATCCCTTTACAGCTCCTTTGAATAAGATTTTAGAGTTCTTGACAGACTTATTTCATCAGGGTGCTTCTCCTGCTACTCTAAGAGTTCAATTGGCTGCCATTTCGAATTTCCATGTGGAAGAGTGTGGAGCTCCTATCATGGCTCACAGACTTTGTAAAGCCTTCTTAAAAGGAGTTTTTCATATTAGACCTCTGGTCAGATCTCCTACGTCACCTTGGAGTCTAAACTTGTTACTATCTAAATTAATGTTGCCCCCCTTTGAACCTGCCTCTTCTTGCCCATTAAAATTTTTGTCCTGGAAAACTCTCTTTCTGGTAGCCATTACTTCTGCTAGACGAGTGTCTGAACTTCAGGCTCTCTCCATCAAGCACCCTTATCTAATCTTTCACTCTGACAGTTTCTCTTCGTACCAATTCATCCTTCCTTCCTAAAGTGTGTTCTATTAACAACATTAATCAGTCCATTGAATTACCCACTTTCTTCAAAAACCACTCCAACAAAATGGAGTATATGTTGCACAAATTGGACGTTCACAGACAGCTAAGGTTTTATTTGGATAGAACAAAAGATCACAGGAAAACAGATCAACTCTTTGTGGCTTTTGCTGATAGCAGGAAAGGACTTGCAGTTACCAAAAGAACTCTTTCAAAGTGGTTAACTGATTGTATAATCTATGTATACGATTCTGCAAATCAACCCCTTCTAAACAAACCCAAGGGACATTCCACAAGATCAATATCTACGTCTTTGGCTCATGCAGCTCGCCTACCTCTGGATGCTATTTGTGCGGCTGCTACCTGGTCTAAGCCACATACATTTATTTCTCATTATAAAGTAGATAAGGTTTCTAGGGACAGAGCAACCTTTGGTTCCACTGTGCTCAAGAACGTCCTCCCGTGAGATCCTCAGGATTTAGGAGCTAGGGACGCTACCCATGTGTAAGAACAAACGGCGAGATTGAACACTATCACATATAGAAGTTATGTACTTACCATAACGTTCCATGTGGAGTGTTCATCTCGCCTTTGTTCTTACAGTCCCACCCTCCCACCCTTAGGAAGAACGTTCTTTGATGCCTGGCCAGAAGCATTTTTGCTACTGTCTTTATTCTCTGTACATAGTTGGTATACACATATACTTATATGTGTCTGTTATATATGTATAGATGTATGGCATGAATGTGCTGTTATGTAGATTGGTTTGTTTGCAAACTAGATCTGAGGTAAAGGCAGAGGGGGATTGTGGGTATTAGATTGTCTCGAGCTTCTTCTCGATGCAGAGCTTGCAAGAGGCCGGCACGGAGCCGAGGATCGGCTCCGAACCCATGTGTAAGAACAAAGGCGAGATGAACACTCCACATGGAACGTTATGGTAAGTACATAACTTCTATTTTCAGGAAGTGCAAAGACATTGTTTAGTCCGTAAAGAACTGGGAGACTGCCTAATAACATTTTCAGATCAGTCTCAAAGAATAGAGGAAAATATTGTATTTATATAGTATTTCTCATCAGTTTCATGCATGCAGAACTTTGACATAACATAGCTTTTAACAAATAATACATTTTTTAAATATTTTATGTCCTCATGATCCTCTCTTAGAGTTTCATGTGAACACTTGATAGTATGCTTTTTAAAACTAGACCACCTGTGCTTATGATTTATGGGTTTGCAACTTTTTAACATTTGGTACCAGTACACACTCATCCTTGCAAAGACTCATCCTCCATCCTGAGAAGGTCAGAGCATACTGTTAATTAATCTGGTTTCCACGGATACGTGATACGTTTTTAAACCTAACATCCCTTAACTCCTTCAGCACTTACTTTGCCTTTAACTATCTGTCAGTACAGAGAGGATACAATTGTAAGACACTTGAAATATAAAGCTTCTACTTATGTAAAACTATATCTTGCATAATCATGCATCTGTTTTTCATTTTTTCATAAATATAAATGTTTTATTTGAATCATTTGTGGAGAAACTACAAGTTAATATGCATTTTGTGAAGAATAAACATGAGACTTAACTTTCTGTAACAGTCCACCCTCTGACACTACGAGTGTCATCCACAATTATTTTTTTGATTCTTTTTAATTTGATAAAGTATGCTTCAGCATCGTAATATTTATTATTTTTAATAATTTGTTCATCGTTAGATGATTTTATAAGTGGCATTGCACATGCAGGTAAGATTAAGCATTTTGTAATCACCGCCATTAGAACAGAAAATATTAAAACAATTAAAAGATTAATGCCAATTATTGGAATGATACCTTGTAATATAGTAGTTCCCAGGTTACCAAATGCACTGCCCAACCATCCAAAAGTGTCCACCATTTAGCTGTACTTTCCAAATTTTTGGCTTTTTGCTTCGTGAAACTGGCTAACTTTTCTTGTTTATCATGCTAGTCACTCAGAGAGGAACAATGACTTCCTATGAGGGCATATGTCGAGTGGCAGCCGATTTTGTAATACCACAGTGCGAATTTCCATCATTTCTCAATTTGCCATCCTGATGTAATGTGAAGTATGGTTTGCTGTCTCCTGAAGAATTTGAGCAAGCATGGTCATTTTGAGCATTGTCCTTTGCACTCCATACCCAGGAGTAAAGCCTGAAAATGCTTGGTCTTCCCAGTTAGTTGCTCATTTATTTCTCAGTCTGCTTGCTGGAGGGTTCTCGAAATGTTGAATAGCAGGAGTGATATATAGCCTACAAAACAAAATCCAGGCCAGTTTGTAGGCAACCATGGGTAGCATGATCACCACAAATGTAACAATCCTCTATCATGCCTTTCCCCCAGTCATAGCTTTTTATATATAAAGAATTCAACACACTTTCATGTCTAGTGTTATTACATCTGCTGGTTCCCACTGTACAGTCCCATTTCTGGCATAACATGTCTCCACGATTTGTGGTTGCAAGCTGAAGAGACACAACCTTTGAAAAGTCAGTCACATTACACCAAGTTAGATTGTTGTCACTGACTTCCTTTTCAAATGTCACTTGAGATGCAGGGTTTGGAATCATGGGAATTCATGACTTAGAATGATGCAGTATATGTGAACATACCCAACAATTTGTCACATTTAAATCCACAGCATACTGTCAAAGAACCAACAGGAAACTATATTTTCTCTTGAAGGGTTTATAAAAGGAGACACCAACCAAAACAAAGTAACAGTACTTGTCACTGGATTCATCATGGATGTCATCTGAGCTGATTCTCTCTTTTAATCTCTTACTGGGGCGGAGGGTTTGTCCTTTGCAGTTTGATCTTTCTTTGCTGACAAAAATGATTTATCTGGGGACACCACATGACAAGTTTTTCTGCAGTGCGATGAATATATCCAAGTTGGTAGCCCTGTGCAGCAAACTGCAGAATAAGTGGCGAGCAGGACCTGGAAAGGGCCTTTACACTTCATACTGAAACAGTTCTTTCTCTGGAAAGTTTTAACATAAACCCAGTCATCGGACCGCAGTTGGTGATAGGCTTGTCAGGAGGTTGAGGAAAATCTTCTCGTACAGTTCTGCTACAAGAAATGAATAAGTTTTGAGCAGTAAGACAATATAGCATTATCCATTAGAGTTAATCTTCATTTGACACAAGGGGAGTAGCTGGAAGGGCCTTGGGTCTCCAGATTAGTATCTCATAGGGCCTCAAGCTCCTTGTAGTATTTAATGTACTCCTCATACTCATTAGTGCTAAGGGAAGTGCCTCAGGCCATTTAAGGCTTGTCTCAGCACAAATCTTTGAAGTCTTATTTTTAAAGGTCCTGTTGACCCTGTCTACTAATCCAGATGACTGTTGATGGTTGGGACAGTGAAGACTAAACGTAATATTAAAAAGTTTGCATAGCTCTCTAGCCAGGGAATTGTTAAAATGAATTTTCCGCTCACTATTGATAGTACAAGGTAAACCAAACCTAGGTACAAATTCAAATACAAGTTTTTTAACAACTGTTACAGAATCTGCTTTGTGACATGGGTAAGCTTCCATCCATGCAGAAAACATACAAACCACCATCAATGTAAATTGTAAATTACGGACCTTTGGCATCTGGACAAAGTCCAGCTGCACATTAACAAAAGGTCCCCAAGATGGTGGTAAGCATGCAGCTTTAACATTCAGGTTTTTGCTAACATTATATGTTAGACATACTGTACAGTTATTAACATACTGAAGAATCAAAGAGGAGACATGAGGTGCATATCAACTTCGGGTAATTTGATTAAGTAATGTTGTCTTATTTGCATGGGCTGGAAATTGATATGCCCTTATCAGGTAAAGTAGCAAGGAGGCAGATGCCACCAGTCAGCCATCTGGATGTTGCCATAACCCATCGGCAGATGTAATGCATCTGTCTTTAAGCCACCTCTGAACTTCTCCCTGTGATGCTTCAGCCTGGATAGCCGATACGCTCCTAATATCAAACACATCATCACAGTTAGTCTTGTAATAACATCACATGAAAATTTCCACAAAGTCCTTCTACAACTTGCTTAGCAGCTTGCTTTGTCAAAGTATTTCCCTTTGAAACAGTATCTGTACCCTTTTGATGGGTACTACATTTAGCTACTGCTAATTCTTTAGGTAACAAAAGAGAATCTGATAGAGCAGTCACAAACTAATTTTTAGTCCGAGTTCCTGCTGAAGTTAAAAATCCTTTCTGCTTCTAAAGTTGCCCAAAATCAAGTACTGCACCAAAAGCATAGCAACTATCTATATAGACAATGGCAACTTTCTTTGGCTACCTCACAAGCCCTTTGTAAAGCCAATAATTAAGCTGCCTGGGAAGAATTTATGCCATGTAATCTTTGTTGAAGCAAAACATCATTATTGGTGCAGACAGATATTCCTGCGATCAGATTTCCATTTTGATCTCATCCACAGGAACCATCCACAAATAGATCTAGTTCAATGTTGGATATAGGAGTGTCATTTAAGTCATTTCTAGGAGAAAGCAGATAATTAGTCTCACGCACACAAACACACACACACACACACACACACACACACACAAAATCATGCTCTTCACCATCCTCAGTAGATAAAGATGCAGGATTTAGAGCAAGACAGCATATGAGAGAAATAGATGTATCAGAGAGAAGAATAAGTTCATATTTAGTTAGACATTCAGTCAAGAGGAGTTGAGAGAGATGATACAAAATGACGGATAGCTATTTTAAGTGTATGCCTCAACACCAGTTATTGTGCAAGATAGACTAGAATGGCGGCAGTGGCCACCGCCCTTAAACACAGTGGAACTCTATCTGCAACAAAATCAAGCGCTGTACTATAATAATCTATTGGATGATAGTTGTCCCCATGATTTTGTGCAAGCACTCGCTGAGCAAATCTGTTTCTTTCATGACAGAATAAAGTGAAAGTCTTTCCATAATCCTGTAACCCTAAAGCTGAGGCAGTAGCTAAATCTTGCTTTAAATTCTGAAATGAATTTTCTTCTTCACTCTCCCAAATGAGAGGCTCTAGTGTATTCTGTTTTAAGAGATTTGTCAAAGGTTTAGCAATTTATGCATAGTTAGAAATCCACTGTCTGCAATATCCTGTCATACCTAAGAAAGGTCTAAGCTGATACTGAGTAGTTGGACCTGGGGCTTTAGCTATTGCCTCCATATGAGATGGTAACATCTGCCTGCTACCCTGAGATTTCAGATGACCAAGATATAATGTACTTGAGATGACCATAACTGTAACTTTTCTCTTGACACCTTAAGTCCTTTTTCTGGAAAGATAGTTAAAAGATGTATTATATCCTGCTGACAGTGCTGAAAATAATTGGTTGCTATTAGTAAATCATCTACATATTGCACTAGCACAGATTCACCTGGAAATGTCACATCTTCCAAATCTTTTTTTAGAATTTGAGATTTAGTGCATCACTGTGTGTCCGTGTATACTGCTGTCCCTTATAAGCAAAGGCAAACAGAAACTGACTTTCAGGGTGGATAGGTATAGAAAGGAATGTTGAACACAGATGTGTCATAGAAGAATATTTTGCTGTAGGTGGTACGCAACTCAGTAGTGTTGTTTGATTTGGAACTACAGGAAAAGTTGGTAATGTTGCATTTTTTACAGCCCTCAGATCTTGTACAAACCTGTAAGTATCCTTTCCTGGGTTTTTCACAGGGAGAAATAGGAGTATTACAAGGGCTTTTTAGCTGGCGTTATTTTTCCTAGTTGTATCAAAGACAGAGTTAGAGTTTTGATTCCCTGCTCTGCTTCTGGTTTCAGTGGATACTGCTGAACTGTAGAGAGAGAGGTTTGGATGGATTCAGTTTTATTTTAAATGTAGATTTTAATATACCTACTTCATTAGCATGTTTAGCTCATAAGTTAACAGGTACCTGCTGCAGCAGTATTTCAGTTGTCTATATGCCTTCAACAGGCTGTTCCTCAGCTTCTGCTAAGACTGCTAATATGCCTCACTCTGATTCTGTTGGAACATCCAAATACACCACTTCTGGTGTACAGTAATTAATACAACCCAGTTTGCATAACATGTCTCTCCCTAGGAAATTTACTTGTGCAGTAGTACTCAAAAGGAAAGAATGCCTTTCTTCATTCGGTCCTAAAGAAAAGGGTATAGATTCTGAAACAGGATACATCACAGTGGCATTTGATACCCTCAACTGCTTTCACTTTGTTTTGATATTGGTATCTGACTGTCTGAGGTAAGTTTTAGTACAGACCAAGTGGCTCCAGTGTCCACCAGGAAAGGAATTTTATTTGAATTTATTTCTACCTTAATATAGGGCCCCATTTGATCTATTGGCAGCAGAGAATTAAGGATTACTTCTGTTTTATTATTCTGACATAGAGAATACAGTGATTCCTGACTCCTTCCAGTTTGAGGAGGTGGTGGAGGAAATGCAGCATTATTATAATTTGGCTGCCATTCAGTCCAGGTATCCTGGACTCTGTGCATTTGCTTGTGTGGGCATTCTCCTCTCCAGTGCCCTGTTTTATCACAATTGAAGCAAGATCCATCTGATGAGGCAAGAGTGGCTCTGCCAGATAGTTTTTGCCATCCAGCTGTACCTTGTTTCCCTCGACCAATTTTTTTTTTTCTTTCGGCTGGTCCCTTTAGGGGGTCACAACAAGTGGATCATCTGTTTCCATTTCTTCCTGTCCTCTGCATCTTGCTCTGTCACACCAACCACCTGCATGTCCTGTCTCACCACATCCATAAATCCCTATCTTAGGCCTTCCTCTTTTCCTCTTACCTGGCAGCTTCACCCTTAGCATCCAAGTATTTAAACTCATCCACCTTCGCCAACTCTACTCCCTACATCCTCACCATTCCTCTATCCTCCCTCTCATTCACACACATATATTCTGTCTTAGTCCTGCTGACCTTCATTCCTCTCCTCTCTAGAGCATATCTCCACCTCTCCAGGGTCTCCTCAACCTTTTCCCTACTCTCACTACATATCACAATGTCGTCTGCAAACATCATAGTTCACAGGGACTCCTGTCTGAACTTGTCTGTCAACCTGTCCATCACCACTGCAAATAAGAAAGGGCTCAGAGCTGATCCTTGATGTAATCCCACCTCCACCTTAAATGCAACTGTCACTCCCACTGCAGATCTTACCGCTGTCACCCTTGTACATATCCTGTACCACTCTTACATACTTCTCTGATTCTCCCGACTTCCTCATACAATACCACAACTCATCTCTAGTCTCCCTGTCATATGCTTTCTCTAAGTCCACAAAGACACAATGCAACTCCTTCTGACCTTCCCTGTACTTCTCTATCAACACTCTCAGAGCAAACATCACATCTGTAGTGCTCTTTCCTGGCATGAAACCATACTGCTGATCACTAATCATCACCTCCCTTCTTAACCTAGCTTCTACTACTCTTTTCCCATAATTTCATTCTGTAACTGATCAATTTTATCCCTATGTAGTTATTACAGCTCTGCACATTACCCTTATTCTCAAAAATTGGTACCAAAACACTTTTTCTCCACTCCTCATGCATCCTGTCACTTTCCAAGATTTCATTAAACAATCTGGGATTGCAGAACCTGCACAAAAACAGCTGCAATAGCTGGCTTAGCTTGTCCTTTTGGATCTGGTATCCCTGATTGTCTAGAAAACAGTGCTGTAAGATGACTCAAATAATATGCAAGGACTTCCCCTGTATTTTGCTTACATGCCTGTGTCTTAGAACAATGTGTCCTAACTTGACACACTTCTGTAATTTTATTTAACAATGCTGTCCTTTTATATATTAGTGCATTCCCTGTGAGAGTAAAATCTGTTATTTCAGCCTTTTCAAGTAACTGTTTTCTTATTTCTTCTAAAGCGACTACCTGAAGCAGCTGGTTTAAGTCTGTCAAAGTGGGGTTATAACATGTTTTTATAGTTTTTAATTTCTCATTAAACCTTAATGGATCTTCTCTAATATTTGGAAAACTTTTGGACGTAGTATGCAAATCAGCAGGGGTCCAAGGTCGATGAACAAGCTCTGTATTATTAGCCTGTAACGTTTCTCTAAGAGGTGCCTAAAGGTCTACCTCCTGTCCTACCCTGTTGTGTGAGCATGTGTGATGGGCTAAGGGTCTATCAAATACTGATGCTTATGTTGTAGAGGTAGAGCCTTGTTGGACATGGGAAGGAGAAGAAAAAGAAGAAACCTTTCTAACTGCAGATGCCTGTTCTGAAGGTGAGGGTTGACCAGAGGAACTGCGTTGAGATGTAACAGTACCGCTGTGACCTGGTGTCCACTGGATAGCTGTATTAAATGCAGGGGTCTGAGAAACAGCAGAATCTTGTACAGGAACCACCTGTACCAGTAAGTATGGGGATGGAGGTGCAGTAGTTAATGAAGGATTATTATCCTCTTCTGAAGTCTCTGCTTTTTGGCCATCCCCAGTTTTTTCAAAACCTCCAAAGACAAGATAAACAGATCCTGTTTTTGCTGGTCTGTACTGCCTTCTTAACTTGTTTCACCTGTTTTAGCAACTTTCTGTTAGTGTCCTGTAATGCTCTTAATGATGATTCCTTTTCCCCTTAAAGTGCGTCAGTGTATTCCCTAATTTATTTATTCTCATCATAAGTTTCATTTAAGAGAAATACTTCACCAGAACAATTTTTAGTAGATTGAAACCATTCATTCAAATACTTACAACTTTCCTTTCCATGATTGTAATGTATAAATATGCAGGTGTTTCCTTTACATGGATTTTATCCTCCCTGCTTAACTTTGTTTTCATTTTTCCTGTTAAGACTTGCCTTGTAGATTCTGGATCCTGGTAATTCAGAAAAATGACTACATCAATTCACACACCATTCAGGAGGGAAAGGGGTAGGGATTCTGTTGTTGTGCAATTACAGAGGAAAGGTTTAGATCAACCTTTTCCCACAGCACCCCCTTGCTTTCATCCCACCAAGACCTCAAAATTTACAGCTCCAGCATTGCAATCAGGATAACTGGGTGGATAGGTACTGTGTCCAGAACTGGCCACTCTTTTGGACCCTCTTGGGGTACTTTCACACAGTCACACCTATGCCCCAACATGCTCATAAACTTGATTACCATCACACCCACACCTATGCCCCAACATGCTGTAGGCTCATGAACTTGATTTATCCACACACACACACACACACACACACACACACACACACACACACACACACACACACACACACACACCTATGTCCTAGCGTGCTATAAGCTCATGAACTTGCTTTAACTTCAACTTCATCCTCTTTTTTTCCTCCCTCTTTATTTTCACTCCTATATTAAACAACACAAAACAACTCTCATGTTTCTTACCTTTTAGTCTTGAGGGTACCTCCCTTGACACAAGGTGCCTCCTTGTGTTAATTTTCTCTTTTGTTGTATGCTCGTACATATAATAAACTTCTCCTTATTTCCTGTGGGGTCAGCCCCTGTATTACTTTACATATACCTAACAAGCAAACTCAGTCATTCAACAAAACCGTTATTTACTCATTCCATTTTTTTAACTACAATTATCTAAGAAAGGATAAAAATATTTTTCACAAATTAATTTTTCCCATTTTTAATCTAGCATGTTTGCACACCCGAGTGGGAGGTTGGCATAATGTTTAAGGTGTTTGCCTTACATCTAGAAGGTGCAGGGTTTGATTCTCTTGGGGGAATTGGCTAGGCTTAAAGTGGTCAACAAGGGCAGTTAAACTGGTACTAATGTATGAACGTATGAATAGCTAGGCATCCAAATGTTTGACTATTCCATACAAAGCAGCATGGAATTTACAGAATAATTTTCTGTGCTGGGCCCTTGTAATTTATTCCACACTGCCCTACAGCAATTCCAAAGTTCAGAATCCAAGTTACAGCACCAAATATTAAAAGTTTAGAAATAAATAACAAAGAGTTCTACCTTTTAGTCTTGAGTCAAAAATAATGCTTCAAGATGTGCAAAGTACTTGTTTATTCCATAAACAGTGCTGGGAAACTGCCTACTAAAATTTTCAGATCAGTCTCAAAGAATAGAGAAAAATATATATTTTTTAATTTATTTTTTATCAGTTTCATGCATACAGAACTTTGATGTAACATAGCTTTTAGCAGATAATAAAAATTTTAAATATTTTATGTCCTTGTGATCTTTGCTTAGAGCTTCCACAACTCCTCTCTAGGCACCCTGTCATATGCTTTCTCTAAGTCTACAAAAACACAATGCAACTCCTCCTGACATTCTCTGTACTTCTCCATCAACACTCTCGGAGCAAACATTGCATCTGTAGTGCTCTTTCCCGGCATGAAACCATACTGCTGTTCAGTAATCATCACATCCCTTCTTAACCTAGCTTCCACTACTCTTTCCCATAACTTCATGCTGTGACTGATCAGTTTAATCAAGGGGGCAGAGAGAACTGTGTAGTGGCTGGAGAAGAAACGTGCCTGTAAGCAAAGACCAATTAAACTCAGATTCCTCTCCTGTGAAACCAAAAAAAAGAGTCTTAAGAGAGGTATGGAATCAAGGCCAAACCCTCACAATAAAAGTGGAAATTACTTTCTTTGATCAAGACTTCTCTTTCGAAATGTCAAAAAAAAGGAATGCATTTATTCCAAATAAGCGAATAGTGTAGAGAGAGATGTATAAGATGGAGGCTGCTAACTGGTCAAAACATTTTCTGATTCCAAAGCAGCAGGGAATTTCTTTCAGAAACCTACATATATCGTAGAACTGGAACAGAACCTGAGGAAGTGAGAAAGTAGACTGGCTTCACTGAACAAGAGGTGGAAGGAGCAGAATCAGAAGAACAGAGTGAATGGGATTGAAAGACAGTCCTAAGGAAGTGACATAATGTGTACCAGACATAATCAGTGGACATTGTAAATGGACAATCATACAACAAACTTTGTATAAAATAGAAGCATAGGGAGGTAAAGGGGGAAGAAGTAATAAGTTTGTAAAAGGACAATAAATGCAGTAGTTCTGAAATTATAACAAAGACTTTGGTATGTTTGGAGAGTAAAGGATATTTCTGAAGGGGTGGGGGAGAGGAAATCATATGTAAGCCCTTTCTTCCTTTATAAGGGTGTAAGATAGTAAAGGAAAAATAATAGTTAAGCTAGACTGGTTGATTTGGTTTTCCAGTTAAGCAGAAAATCTAATTCAAGGGATAAGTCCATCAGTATGGAAGGATACTTATTAAAAGGAGGGAAATAAAAAAAAAAGTAAATAAATAAAAAAAGAATAAAGACGGAATGTCCAGGACTAATAATGTGAAATTAGAAGTTACAGGGATAAATAATTTAACACCAGCTCCACATAGAAGGGTAGGTTGTTCAGGGAACATAAGTACAGGCACACACTTGACGCTGTAAACATATATGAACAGGTGAATGAGGGGGATGGGCCAGAGTACAGTGAGATATTAAATATAGTGGGATACACAAGGACATAAATGAAAAAGTAAACATTATGACACTAAGGAAGAAGTAAATAAGCACAAAGCAGGTCAAAAGAATAACTGATTGAAAACAAGATGCCATAATATGAGAAGACAACAAGGAGATGACGTGATTAGGCAAAATAAAAAAGATGAGGGGGATAGAGGGTGAAATAAGGAAAGGGAAAGATAAACAATATAGAATGATAAGAGAAAACTGTAGAAGATATTAGCACAAGACAAATGCAAAGAAAAGGAATTAGGCTAGATGAAATAAAGGAAAATAAACTTTGAAGTGTTGATATAAGGGGAAAGATACAGGAAATGTGCTCACATAGCCAGACCAAAGAAATCAATACTGGAAAAATGAAACTGAGGTAAGAGGTTCGAAAAGGAGGGTGAAGGGAGGGAGGGCAAAAATAGTGTTTGAAATAGAGAAACAGCTGGTTAGGGAAATGCAGAGAGAATGACAAAATAGGAAGAGATGAGAGGACAGTATGGAATATAGTGCAGGGAGAAAAGAAAAAAAGAGAAAGAAAATGACTGTGAAACTGAAAATGGACATTAAAGCTTGGACTGTCAATGGACTTGGAAATAGAGTAATAGGAGAAAGAATTCTGGCACATGTAAGGAGAACCGCAGCACAAATTATAATGTTAAGAGAGATAATGGGGAGGCTAGCTTCTTATGGGGAGATAGAAGCTAAAGAGAGGAGTTAATATTGAAGAAAAGGCCATGCACCATTCTAATAGAAGGGAAAGAAGATGAGAAAGGAAGATTTGCAGGCATAAAGGGATGATTAGAAGGAATAAGAATCTCAGTAAAAGCAATATGTATCCCCCCTCTCATAGAACCTTGCCAAAGGAAATGAGTGGCATGTTAGTGGCGATTGTTGCCATTCAGGTAGGAAAAGCAATATGTACTGGGGACTAGAATAACACTTTCAGGAAGGAATCAGTAAAGAAAGGCCCCAAAGCAATAAGAAGATCTAAAGATAGATTCTGAAATGGGTTCTTGCAGGTAGTTGGGTGGGCAGACATGCAAGATAAAGTTTCAGGGAGAGTAATGGGAGGTAGATATACGTATTCTGTAAGACATAAAAGTTGTGTGAGAATAAGCAGACACTATATTTCACAGGAGCATACACATTTGGTAAGGGAAGGAATTATGGAACCCCCTCAATCTCTGTGACCATGCTGTGATAAGATTGAAGATGGAGAGAGAGAAGGAGAACAAATAGAAAAACATTGGAGGATACCAACATGCCTGAAAGAAGATGTTGGAGAAGAGCTAGAGAAAGAGTTTAGAAAAATATTATAAAATTGTTGAGGGATGAAAGTAGTCAAGAAATGGCAGAGGAAAAGGATAAAGTAAAAGTGATTATTAAGAGAAAGGATACAACAGCAACAGGTAGATAGGAGAAGAACAAGAAAGAGGCTAATAAATTAAATGAAAGAAGAAGCAATAGAGGTACAAAAATAAGAGGGAAGGAAACATGTTCAGAAGGGAAATAGAAAAAGAGAGAGAGTGAGATTTATGCAGGGCTGAGAAATTGTGGAACAAAACAATGGCGGTGGAGAAACTATACCTTAAACCAAACAACAAAGATATTAGCAGTAAAATTGAGACAACAGGAAGAAAAAAAGGAGGGGGGAAGAGAGAAAGTGGGGGGATACTAGTGAGAGAATGGGAGAGAGCTGATCTTAATATCTCTGGTTGCAGAGAACACGTTTGATAGAGTAGTATGGATTTATTTATTTGAGACAGCTTATCAAAGAAGATTCTGGTGAAATGGATAGAGATAGTCAATGAAATTTATGAATGGGTCAAAGCAAAAGTGAAAATAAGAGCAAGATTGTCAAGAAAATTGAAGTAAAAGAAGAATTAGGCAGGGATGTCCTCCCTCTCCACTCCTTTTCACCCATTATGTATAACCATTAGCAGACACTCTAGTGAGATCCAACATGAGAAGCTGTCAGTAGGGGAGGATATGGAAAACAGATTACTGTATATGCAGAAAATGTGTTAATCACATTAATATGATATAAAGCAGACCTGGAAGAATTGTGGGATATTATAAGAAGATTTGGGAAGAGATTTGGATACAAGGTAAAAACCAAGCAATTTAACAAGTAAAAGAAGGTGGGGCAGTAGGGACAACATATAAGAATGTATGTGAGATTAATTAGAAACAGTGGAAGAATCTATGAGATGCACATATAAGGACATCTGTGAGAAAGTAAAAGAGCAATTGGGAAAATGGACATCGATTAGAGGGTACAGGTACTGCAGATGTGTATGATGCCACATTTCACATAGTCAGGACAGGCTTTTTGGAAGTTGCCAGGTCATGTCCTTTTAAAAATGAAGCAAATAAGTAGAGATTTTATATAAAGGAGAAAAAACAAGAGTAGCATGGGAAAGAATGACAGAACCAATAAAAAAACGGGGATGATTGGGACCCAGGATTGAAAGAAAATTTACAAGCCTGTCTTAACATAGTAAGGTTAATGGATGCAGACTAAAAATGTATGATAAAGCATGAAGAAAGAAGATTTAGAGAAGGAAGGAACATAATGGAGGGGATAATAGAAACATTACCAGAGATTTTAGGATTGTAATGGACAAGACAAATGCAAAAGGAATTTCAAAAAAGTATGGCAGAAGGGAGAAGGGGCAAGATGGAGGACAAGGAAAGTCCCCTTAAGTATAATATAAGAGGAAGTCCAATTAGAAATGGCAACATGGAGATTGGGAAGAAAGCAAAACAGGACATTTAATGGGATCAGCTACAAGAAAGAGTATGTTAAAAATGGAGAGTAACTGAGAGAAGAGTTTTAACACGAAAGGAATTCAGAGAGGGAATATTAATGGCTTAGAAGTGTCTGGAGGAAATTTGAGAGGGAATAAGATCAGGCAGCAGAGACTGCAGAATGAATATAAAGAAATAGAGATGAGAATGTTAGAGGAGAGTATGATGGGAGGATTATTAAAATATAGATAAGGATAAAAATAAAAGGACAAGAAGGTGATGCCCATTTAAAAGGAACTTGGGAGAGAGAATTACGTATCACAGTCTCAGAGGAGGAATCAGCAAAAATAGTTCAATTCCCAAGATAGATAACAAAGTCTTATAAATTTAGGATGTTTGCATGAAAGTGCCTGCATTAATGCTTTTATAACCCAACTAGATTTGCTAGAATGTTCGCAGCTGCAGATGGAACATGTTGGAAGTATAAAGGAGGAGCAGGAACATGTCACTTTTTCTGGAAATTAAACTTATCAAGAATTTCTGGATGAAATGAGAAGATTTTTGAAAGAGAGAGAGAGAGAGAACTGGTTTAGTTATGAGGAAGGGTGGCAGGAAAACTAAACAATCATCTGCTCAACCTTCTCCCCCTCTGAGCTCCTAGCAAAAACCCAACTAGCCTTCTCCAAAACAGAAACCTGGATGCAGTCTAACCATCAGGCACTAAATGCAAATAAAACCAAACTAATGTTTTTTTCCCCCTACCAAAATCTCTGTTGACAAATCCATATTCACCATACAGAGCCAAAACAACACCCTCCTTGAAATCGTTCCCAACACCAACTTCTTGGCATCATTATTGATGAAGAACTAAAAGTTGACACCCACATCTGCTCCGCAATCAAGAAAACCCACCAAAAGTTAGGTCTCCTCTATAGGCACAACACTTCCTAAGCCCCTCTACCCGTCAAACTCTTGCATCCACCTTCCTACTCCCCTCCCTTATGTATGGTGCTTCTCTTTTCACCAGTCTCCATCTTGGCCTTCTGTCCAAACTTGAGTCGTGCTACCACAAGATCTCCAAATTTGCAGCCAATTCAAAAACCTCATCCCACCAATGCCACTCCCTCCTCACCCTCAACTGGCTTAAACTACCCAACTACCTTGGTTACCTACAACTCACCATTGCCCACAAGCTCATCTTTAAACCTGCCAACTGCCCAGCTCTCACTGCTTCCTTAAAACCTTACATTTCCAACCACTCACTCGGATCCAAAAACCAAAGTCTCCTTCAGGTCCACAAACCTGCACGATGTCCTGGCCATCTGCTGCTGTCCCACTCCTTAGCTAAACAGTGGAACTCTCTCCCCACACACCTATGCAACCTACCTAACCATACAAATTTCAGCTACTCTCTCATCTTTCATCCAAATGGGAATGACCTTGCCATGCTCCAACTTATCCCTCCCATTCCACCTTGCACTGACTCATCCGACTACCTCTAGTATTACTTCATCCCAC